>NW_026946836.1:0-236267 GCF_910591565.1 Cydia splendana | reverse complement strand
CATTTCATAGGACGATGCGATATCGTCTCATAGGACGACGCATTAATGTCTCACGATACGACAAAATGTAGTCTTATGGAACAATGCAATGTAGTCCTATGGGACGCAATATCCTCTCACGGGACGATACCACAGGATGGCGCAATGTCTTCTCACATGATGACGTAACTCATCGCGATGCCTGTCGTATCACAGGATGACGCCTTATCGTTTTACAGGACGACGCCTGATGTCCCACAGGACGATGTCATGTCATCTCACGGGACTACGCTATGTCGTCTCACGCAACGACGCTTGTCGTCCAACGGGACGACGCCGTGTGCCATTTATACCCGTAGGTATTATATTTATGGTGATGGCTATAAGAGCTCACTTAGTCTCATCGCTGGGCCACGGGCACTGAGCGGAATGTCACAAGGTCTTTTAACGAGACGATGCTCGTCGTCTTACAAGACGCTGCCATGTCGTCAGTCAGGACAATACCATGTCGTCTGTCAGGACGATACCACAGGACGACGCCATGTCGTGTCACGGGACGACGCCTTGTCGTCTCACGGGTCGACGCCATGTCGTCTCATGGGACGACGCCATGTCATTTCACGGGACGACGCTTGTCGTCTCACGGGACGACGCCATGTCGTCTCACGGGACGACGCCATGTCGTCTCACGGGACGACGCCATGTCGTCTCACGGGACGACGCCATGTCGTCTCACGGGACGACGCCATGTCGTCTCACGGGACGACGCCATGTCGTCTCACGGGACGACGCCATGTCGTCTCACGGGACGACGCCATATCGTCTCACGGGACGACGCTTGTTGTCCCACAGGACGAGGCCATGAGGCGTAAGTACCCGTGTACTTTTTGTGACGGTGCCTGTAGGAAGGTCACTGCGTCTCGTCGCTGGGCCATGGGCACCGAGCGGAATGTCACGAAGTCGGAGGTTTTCAAAATATTTTTACGGTTTAAATTTCTTGATCTTTTTAAACTTGCTTTGTAAACGTGTTGCTCGGCTGAGTTACAAAAGCGTACTGAAGAGAAAGCAGCCGCGCGCTGGCAACCGGGCGACATTAGTACTTGGGTAGCGCGATAGATGGCGCTACTAGTTGATGAATTCGCTTGATTAGGGCTGAGTTACAAGGGTGTTATCTCATAATGTGGTTCAAGCGAAGGCACGGAGACCTAAATATGTTTACACAATTTATCAATCGTGACTGAATTCCGGATTGGTTAGATGGGTGTGTGCCTTTGCTGCTCAACTTGTTATAAATTGACAATTATGACGGACGAATGTCTGAAATGTCACCGTATTTAAGAATTATTTTGCTTTTCTTCGTAAGTATGTTGAAAAACATCGTGTGTATAACATATTTATACTGTGATTACCCATTTTATGAAACGTCCGCTAAACTAGCATAGGTCCGACGCTGACAGTGGTCACGCGCGTAATGGCGTGAGGAATGGGCGCAAGTTATTGCCGCGTAGGGTGTAATTTAGTAGGCAAAATGTTGAATTCATAAAATGATGAATGAAAAAATTTACGTATCGATAAAAGGACAAGCAATAATAAAGATTTACTTAAAAGCTATCGACTGAAGTAAGTTTCATGTACATTTTCGTCGTAGTACTTCTAACATAAGGAAATAAAGACAGTGTTAGGCATATTTTCAACTTAAGATTCTATCGAGAAAATAATGAGCCGTCGTGTTTCTGACAAGCAATAACGTAGTTCAAGGACTGAAGTTATACATACTATAGTGTTATTCTGCCGTCATAATCCCGATAATTCACCACAAACACCGATAACGAACTCTGCGAAACATGAAGTCATAAATGTCATGTGAAAAATGTCGTTCTGACTTTTTGACTATTTTAAGGTTAGGCTACAGGGCAAACCCTTAACCCGATCGTCTTTGTTTTAGGCTCAAATTGTAGCTGACTAAATTGTCCAGAGCCGTTTTTCTCAAATTTTTGATATCATTCTTTGTTTCCAAATTATCGAGCACCAAAATCAAAAATTCGGAAAAAATTGAACTTTATTTTCACTATTTCGACCATAACTTTTTTCGTCTTTGACTTTCTCGAATAATTATTTTTGCACCCTATAGCTCTCGTGATTATGCGTCTTTTGAGCCTATTATTTAATATCATACCTTCACAACTTTCCGAGATATAAGGGGATCGCACTTTTTCGTGAAATCGGACCCTATACTGGAGCGAACGAAAAGACATTTCCAATGTCAAAATCATGTATGTTTATCAATGTGTCACAAATTTCAAATATTAAAAAAGGCCGAAGCTAGTACCTACGAATGAATGATATGTGACGTCCCACGGGTAACGGTAGGTACCTTATGGCGGTTGGCGCTTACGCTATTATTAACGCCGCTGCAATATTATTGCGGCGCTATGTGACGTAAGCGCCAGCCGCCATTAGGTACCTTTTGCCGTGGAACGTCACATATATATTTAACCTCACTTTGTTTTTTTTTTATTTGTTCTAACGTCAATTAACATTCCCGTTTTCTTCTGTTTCAGAGCTCCGGTCCTAATATTCCTGTTGCGAAGTCGTACGTGGCGACGATATTTTTCACATAGTGTATTCATATGTTAGTATATTTTTAATATTCAGGGTGATCAATCCAAATGGGTCAGTATGGAGAAGTCAGAAACTATGAGAGATAGCGAAATCTGTTCTTAGGAACCATGGCTTCGATTTTAGATTTAATAATAATGGCATTCAATTTTTTTTTAATCTATCATACATAACCGGGATTCGAACCTGGTCAATATTCTTGTTGTTTGTTTGTATGGCAACTTTTAAACGATGCGTGATAGGTGGCGGGTGCACGACCAAATATCATAGAGGGCCCTGAGACAAAACAAACTTCATTTAAGAAAACTCAAAATGGTCGACTTTTTTTTAATTTTTCAAGTTGGTCCGAGCGCGCTGAGATTTGGCATGCGGTGAGCCTAGGGGCCCAAGATTACCATGTCAAAAAAATTTTTTGGAAAAATCCAAAATGGCGGCGGACACGGGCAAAGTCAAATTTCCAAGTAGGTTAAGCGAGCCCGAAGGGTGAGCTTCAGGCCGGGAGGCCGAAGGCCGACCCCGGCGGAAGGCCGAAGGCCCGGAGCCTCCACCCCGACTCCCAAAACGCGAGGCCGAAGGCCGAGCTGCGTGAATGCGGTGCTTCCAAGCGTTCTACCAAGTCAACTGTCTTGATGAGCGAAGCCGGCGGGCCGAATGCCCGACGGCAAAGCGTCGAGGCTAGCGAAGGCCGAAGGCCCGAAGCGTCACACGAGAGGGGGAAGTTGGAGCTTAAACACGACCCAACACTTTTCCTATTGGGAGTCGCGTTTTGGGAGTCGGGGTGGAGGCTCCGGGTCTTTGGCCCTCCGCCGGGGTCGGCCTTCGGCCTCCCGGCCTTAAGCTCGCCCTTCGGGCTCGCTTAACCTACTTGGAGATTTGACTTTGCCCGTGTCCGCCGCCATTTTGGATTTTTCCAAAAATTTTTTTTGACATGGTAATCTTGGGCCCCTAGGCTCACCGCATGCCAAATCTCAGCGCGCTCGGACCAACTTGAAAAAATAGTCGACCATTTTGAATTTTTTTTAATGTAGTTTGTTTTGTATCGGGGCCCTCTATGATATTTGGTCGAGCACCCCCCACTTATCACGCATCGTTTAAAAGTTGCCATACAAACAAACACCAAGAATATTGACCAGGTTCGAATCCCGGTTATGTATGATAGATTAAAAAAAAATTGAATGCCATTATTATTAAATATAAAATCGAAGCCATGGTTCCTAAGAACAGATTTCGCTATCTCTTATAGTTTCTGACTTCTCCATACTGACCCATTTGGATTGATCACCCGTATATTATAACTAGTAGTTCGCCCCGAACTGAGAACTCGCGGTTAAAAATTATACACCGTATTTTTATTGAATTCCGTTAACTTCGGGGTGTAGTGGTAAGTCATCAACGCTATGTATATTCAACTTTATGTACTTACACTATATAATCATGCTTAATAGTATCCAATACAGTTCAGTTCGAGCCTAACATTTGTTTGATTTACATCCTTCCTAACGCCATCCGTACATGGCGACCGTGACAGTTTATCGACCCTCGTTGGTCCACGTGCCGTAGTGCGAATTTGAAACCATTACCATCTATTATTATTATTATTATTTATTTTCATAAGACACAGTACATATGTTTTACATTGAAATAGGACTGCCAAACTGCAAAACAGTTTGATGGCAGTTAGTAAAGCTCTTGATATACATGTTTGTGTCAGTTAAATATTTATAAACATGCTGTATTATTTTAACTTAATAACTAAGCATGCAAATTTAAATCTAGTTATTCTATTATAGGCCTTCAGGGCCAGCAAAGACGGGTCCACTTTTATATGTTTCCATAATAAGTTGACCCCTCTCTACTGTTCCTGTGGGCAAATATCTATTAAATATTTCTTAACACTTGTTCTAAAGGTATGTGGGCTTATCTCTTTAGCAAATAGTTTTTCTGGAAGTGCATTAAATATTTTAGGTACCAAATATTGAAACGTCCGCTCTCCATAGTAATTAATGGGAGTAAAATTTTCTAAGAATAGTTTAGGTTTTCTTCTTGTCACTTTATCTTTATTCTGTGTTTTACATGGAAATGACTTTGTACTATAATTATGAGATGCTACAAATAACTTAAATTTTTCATTTACGGGTAGAATATTACACAATCTAAACAGCTGATCATAATCTTTGTTACAAGTTTTTTTCTGTTTAGGATTAACTAATAATTTTAAATACCGAATCTGTAGCTTTCTAATCATATCTAGTTGTGTTTTAAATGTACGACCATATGCTATTAATCCATAATCTATGTGTGATTCCACTAGGGCAAAGTAAAGTGTTCGCATGGTTTTACGATTTACATATTTTTTAAGTTGTTGGAAAGTTACGTAAATATATCTCAATTTGTTACATAATGCTTGTACTTGTAATTTCCAGTTAAATGTCCTGTTTATTATTAACCCTAAATATTTATATGATTCAACAAACTCAATTATGTTACAGTTACAGTTGTCTTTTAGTTTATGTAAGCAGTCGTATGTGTGCCCTATAATATTATAATGTTTACATTTTTTCTGATAATGTGTAGACGATATGTGCATAGCTTTTGTTTTAGACATATTTATAATGATACCGTTGTCATGTGACCATTTTATTATGTTTTCTAAATCCGATTGTATGCACTGTTCTATTTTTTGCTGATCTTTGTCTGCGTAAAATATACACATATCGTCTGCATACATATACATACTACAATTTTCTACTATACTACCAATACTGTTTACGTGCATTATATAGCCTATTGGCCCATATACAGAACCGGTTGGCACGCCGCCTGTTATCAGCGCTTCGTCGCCGCGCACCTTTAAGATCTCAGTTATCATTTTGCGGTTAGTTAGGTATTGTTTAAACCAGTCGTTAACCAAGCCGCGAATGCCACACTCGAACATAGCTTTTAAAAGCACACTGTGTTCGAGTGTGTCAAAAGCTTTTTTTAAATCAATAAAAATGGCAACTACGTGATTTTTTTCGTTTAGCTTATGACATATATCGTCTGAAAATTGCGCTAATGCTGTAGCAGTACTTTTATGTTTCCTAAAGCCGTGCTGATTTATTGATAGTATGTTATATTGTTCTAGATACTCCGTTATTTGCGTGAGGATAGTTTTTTCGACAATTTTATTTATAACAGATAATATCGCAATTGGCCTGTAATTAGAGTAATTTATATGACAACCGCTTTTGTATATAGGTCTAATGATCGAGTATTTTAAGTCATCCGGGTACGATGACCCTTCGACACACAAGTTAATGAATCTAGCTAGAATTGGGCTAATTTTTTCCTTGACAAATTTAATATCTTGCACTCTAATCTCATCGTATCCGGGCGAATTTTCCATTGACAGGCAATCTATGATTTTCTCTATTTCTTTATGTGATATTTTTTTAAATCTAAAGGATAGTGTACAGTCATTGACATACTCAGCCCTGTTCAAAAAAGTTACATCGCATTGGTGCTTAATATTTTCTATTTCTTGTGTGAAGGTTTTAGTGAAATTATTACATATCGAATATATATCATTGTTTCTGCCCAAATATTGTATTATTGTTTTATCTATGTTATTGGATTTTTTACCTATCCATGTGTTTATGTTTTCCCATATTTTTCTAAAGTCCTTTTTACAGTCTATTATTGTTTTTTGCCTATAACTATTTCTAGCCACTTCTATTTTCTTATTTACTTTATTTCTGAAACGAGTGTATTGCAATCGACAGGTATTGGATTTTGGGGTCGATTTCCATTTCCTAAACAACTCATCACGTCTTTCTATTAGGGACAACAATTCTTTAGTGACCCATGGCTGTGTATGTCTTTTGTTAGATATTTTTACATTAATTTTACAGCTATTATATATTTCACTAAATATTTTACGGATAGTTTCATATAATGATAATGGACAGTTAATATCTAAGAGTCCGTCCCACTCAACTTGACTAAGTTTTTGCCTCACTAACTTGTTATTAATCACTGAACGTACCTCGTTACTTGCGTTACCTCCGCCCGCACAGCTGTCTCTTTGTTTATCCTCGTACACTAATAAACCGGTTAAATAGTGATCTGAAATCTTTCCCGCCGCTAGTACGAACGATGAGTGGCGATAGGTATTGAAGCGAGTCCACACGTGATCCAGGCATGACGCGGTCAGCTGTTGTCCATATACCTCTTCTCTCGTAACTTCTTCGTACGCACACAATAAACCATACCTACTCATTACGTCTTTGTACTCTAGGACTTGTTGTTGCAATCCATTGCATAAGTTTATATTTATATCGCCGGCGTAAATAACATTCATCTGTGTTGGTATGTTCCTTATTAAATCTCCAGTTATTTGAAGGAATTTCTGTTTACTTGCGCTTGGCGGTCTATATATGGCTATAAGGTATATAGGCGTTTCACCATAAATGTTTCCGTGCGTAATTTCACAATCAATATTTGACATAAATTTCGGCGTCCAAGTTAAGGTGTTTCGGAGGTAAACCATAACTCCTCCCCCTCTGCGTGTTTCTCTTGTATTCGGGTACATATCAAAGTTAGGTATATTATATAGGGCCGTCTCGTTTTGTCTAATGTTTATCTCAGTTAATATTATTATATGTAATTTGTTGAGTACAGGATCCAGTAGGGTAAGCAGTGTGCTGAAATTTTTCCTAAGCGATCTTATGTTTACTTGTAATGTACATATTTTTAAATTTGATTGTGTTTGGATATAGTTGCTCCAGGCGCTTATGTCCTCATATCTATTGTGTTCTTTGTTTTGAATTATGGAATCTATATTACGTATTGAATCGAATGTTTCGAGTTATTTTCCTTAATACGTATCTAGTATATGAAAAAATATATTTTATTTATTTATTTTATTTATTTTATTTTATTTAGAAATTTAATTCAGGCAACAAGGCCCATATTACAAATACCTTACAGACTAACATACATATGTATTTTATAAACTTAAAACTAAACACTATTTAGTCGACAAAACGGCGTGGCTCCGTTGCATCGGCTGCTCTTGTGTCGGATTCGGCAGTTTGCCCCGGAACCTCCGAAACACGACACCTTTCGGCCAGAAGTCGACGCACTCGATGGTTCCCTGCAGCGGTCGCGGCACGCGCACCACAAAAGAGTTGAAGTGCACGTAGTGGCGCGATCGAAGCTGGAATACCCTCAGCGTGTAGCCGGTCTTCTGGTGTACATACTCCACCACTTCAGCAACCGTGGCGGTGTAATGCAGGCGCGATACGTACAGCGCCTTACTCGGTGTAGCAATCCGCAAGCCAGAATTAGCCGGTTCGGCGGTACCACACTGAGTCTTACGAGGCGCCGTGCGCGCCTTCTTCTTTCTTGATACCACTGTGAAATCTTCCTCATCCACACTGGTAACAGGGAGCTTCTCCTTGGGAGCCGCTCGATCTTCAGTACCCTTTACAGGTACACTAACCCAATATATATATATATATATATATTAATATATATATATATATAATATATATATTAATAGGGTACCAAATAGCGCAATAAGGTTATCTCATCCTTTTTGTAGGCGGTCCTTTATGTCTTTTTCTGTCCGTATTTGATAGATTTTTGATCCGTTTTGGTCTTGTCTAACTAAAATTCTCCCTTTTTGGATCCATATGAATTTATAAGTCTCCCTAAGCTGCCTCTTAGCCTCCTTAAATAAGTCCCGTATTTTTTTTGTGACGTCTTCGTTAATGTAAATTTTTCCGTCATGTGAGCCATTATTTATTTGTGCATTGGTCAGTGGCGTCTTCCGTTTATTCAGCCAGGCCTCCCTCGCCGCGCGTGACGTCAGACGAACGATGACGATGCGCGGCCGCGGCCTCGGCGATTTTCTCTCGCTGCCGCTGTTGCTAGCGGGCTTGTTTTTTGGTCCTACCCATGGTCTAATAAAACATGGTCTTCCATTCCCAGAGTGACACGCGATTACGTCACAATAACATTGCCACTTTATTTCAACATAACATGTTACATGGGTACATTATACCTATGGTTAATAAGTTAAAATATTTCTTTATAATTTTATAATTTTCATTTATATGTATTTTAGCTTAAATTTTACAATAACACGTCATTTTTAATTACTCGTTAGCAATATCTTCCGATTCACGAAAGAAATATCAGACTTTCGGGTAATTCTGTTTATACTACTGGCAACACAGGATAGCGCTGGGGACATTTGACGATTCGGATCTAGATAACTTCATGCCCTGACCGTCATCCTTGTCGAACGCGTGTTAATTGTTATTTCCTTCTCGCTCAGTGTCAGCAGTCGCAGTGTTTTCCAAACTTTTCACGTCGTAAGCTTGGTAATTAATGTGTAACTGTGAATTAGTTTTTTAAACGTTTGTCTTGTATATATAAATAAAGTTTAATTTAATACATTAGATTTGTTTTATTTTACTATGTTTCTACATAAATAACTTAAAATTAATGCCGTTAAAATAATTTTCACCGTTGGTTAAAATTCTCCCACATTTCAAAGTTTGAGAACCTGTAAACAGCATGATGACGTAGGCGCGTGTCAGTTAGGTCATACGCGAATCTCGGAATGGAGTACCAGGCGGAGTATATTATTATACCATGGTCCTACCCTCCATGCAGACTCCACCGAGTTCTCAGGAATACTCAAATGTTGTGCAATAACCGGGATAACAGTTTTCAGGTTTTCGTTCTCCTTCTCAATCAGCCCAACAATCTCTATGTTTCTTTCCTTCTCCTTGAGTTCCATAATGTCTACTCGTTCTTCCAGCGACGCTGTGTACTTTTCCAGAAAAATATTCTTTCTCGTCAAGTCACCTACCTTGTTTTCCAGGGTTTTAAATTTTTCGGTGCATTCTTTTTTGTATTCCACCATTTCCTGGTATTGCTCAGCGTAAAACTCAACTGATGATTTTAGGTCGGAGAGGTTAATCTGTATATCCCGTAGGGTACTCAGTTTCTCATTTACTTGATATAGCAGGTCTTCGACAGAGGCCGTTTTTGCTTCAATTTGGATTTGGTGGCTTTTGTCTGGTGTGGATGCACCTGCACTTTCCACACAGTTAGTACATATCTCCTCTTTTAAAAACCGCTTGTCCTTTATACACCCTTTGTGAAACATTTCCCCGCAGTTTCCTTTGCACCTCACTATATCGCCTTTCGACACAGCTATAAATTTCTTACACTGTCTACATATCACCATATTGGACACTGATTTAACTACTCAACGCGCTAATACGTAGATAAGGATAATAGGCGCGACCGCACGTCAAGAGCGCCGCGGGTCAACTGAATATTTTACATAGATAAAGACTCGTACATCGATCGTTCGTGAAGTGACAACTATTTCAATTCAATTTTGTGGTTTTCAAGTGATAGACATTTGTGCGACTTCAAGTGTACGAACAAAATGGGGAAACAACAGTCCAAATCTGAAGAAACAATAGTGGTGCAGAACGCCGTGGGAGGCAATAATAACGCCTCTGCTGAATAACTGAGAGTTTTACAACGACTAACATATTACTATCCATAATAGTGTTAGCTATAATTTTGGGATTACTCTACGGCGTATACAGGGCCTATCGAAGATGCCACGTTGAATGGATAACACGAGAAATTCATCGTAATACTTTGCGGAGGTCAATATTTAACCGGGCAGTGAAGGCGCTGAGCCAAAACTATATCCGAGAGTGCCAGGGGTATAACAGTATACGATATAGAGTTTAATATTGTTATTTACATAACGCCGTGTATCAAAAGGATATATGTATGGCTTTTCAACAATTTGGAACTCTTTTCACGAGTCCACCTGTATGATTAGAGCATTGAACTTACAATTACGTACCTAACTACAGCGCACGCGCCGGAAAACGACACCATCTCGTGCCAGGTGTTCGCCGCGGATCCGTATATGGCAACGGAGTGTTCCATGAGTGTACAGTGTAATGAACTTTGAACTGATTCGTGAATTGTGTAATCATAATTAAGTAAAATCCATTTGCATAATTACAGTGGAAGTGAAACATAAAAAAGGAGTAAGTAGATTAGTGAGTTAAAAGGAATTGAGCTTATCCAAATGTGTAGGTACGTAATAATATAACTTTAAATGTATTTTATCCATACAAACCTGATTCATTAGTGATGCATCGAACACATATTCATGGCAAATGTTTTTGAATTATTGTTTAATGAATTAAAGACAGACAGACAGACACACAGACAGACAGACTACAGATGTATACCAACATACAATTACATTAAAACCAAATACTAAGCCAATATTTACTAAACCATATATGCTACCATTCTCACAGAGAGCAGAAGTTAAAGGCTTATTATTAACCGGGCAACTAAAATATTAAACAGGAACTTTCATTGGGCATATATAACAATATAATTTGACTGTGCATTAATATTTTAGCGCCAAAAAAAATATATTAGCGTCAAATATAAGCATCATATTATTAAAAATACTGGCAGCAAAATCACCCCACCCAAAAAAAATATAGGGAACTTAAAGTCATAGGTTGGCGACTAAAATAATAAATTGGCATCTAATATTGTAAAGCGATCATAAAATTTAGTTGTCATCTAGTTGTTCACACCTAAGTAATCAACTATAGTCATAACTGAGCATGTCGTTTCACGTAGGTAGTATTTTAACACGAAAGCAGTTAAATTTAATGAATATTGGATTGCTTTTTAGTTTTTACACAAAACACCTCAAATTAATTTACCAATACGTAATGGTCAGTATACTTATAGTCGAAATTTCTAATCATGAAACGCCTAATGGCCATTATACCATTAGATCTTTAAATTTTTAATAGTTATATACCCCTGTGTTCTGCTAGTGTCAACAGATAGGTGCGACGACGAGCAAAGCTAGGAGAAGCGTGTTAGATTGACCGTGTAATGACCAAACAAAATATTTTAAAAGAACTTCATTTTTGAATTAAAAGATGCCGTTTTCTTTTTAAAATGTGCTTCATAAATGGTCTCCAATATAATAATTCAGTTGCCAAATAAATACTTGGTACCTGCCCAAAAATAATCAAAAGCTGTAACTGCATTAAAATACAACTCATATTGATATATTTTAAGGCTCCGTTTTTGTAGCCAAACTATTAATTTTAGTACCCATTTCTATTTTTTAAACTACCCAAATTCGATTAATTAGTTGACCGGTTAAATAAGTGCCGAAGTTAAACGCCAGTTAGATAAAATGCTTGCAGAAGATATAATAGAACCGAGCAAAAGTGAGTGGTCTAGTCCGATACTATTGGTACCAAAAAAGTTAGATGAAAACGGTCATAAGCAATGGCATTTAGTAGTAGATTACAGAAAACTGAACAATTCTATTGGGGACGACAAATTTCCTCTTCCAAATATTACAGAAATATTGGAATCTTTATCTGGCAGTATTTACTTCACTCTCTTAGACCTTTATCAAGGATACTATAATGTTAACCTTGAGAAGGATAGTAGAAAATTAACAGCTTTCGCCTCAGGGGAGTTCAAAAATGACTCGGATGCCACAAGGGCTTAAGTCAAGTCCTAGTTCATTCTCGCGTATGATGAATATCGCTTTAACAGGCCTAAATTATGAAAAATGTTTAATTTAACTAGATGACTTAATAAAATTTGGCAGGAATTTAGATAGTCATAATAAAAATTTACAAAGTGTATTCGAAAGACTACTAAAGGTTAATTTAAAATTAAATCCGACTAAATGTGATTTCCTAAAGAAGAAAATACTTTTCTTAGGCCATGTTATTTCAAACGAAGGAATACTGCCAGATCCAGACAAAATAATAGCTGTAAAAAACTGTAGCGGACCGACACGCGAGTAAAATCGCTACCGCTTGTGAGCTTGGGCAACCGCAGATCACGCCACCACCGTACGTCACCTATTGTCCAAGCGGCCGGTCTGCGCCCGCGCGCCCGCGCGCCCGCACCCCGCCATACCTGAAGCCCGCTCAGTCGATCGCCGTTCAATGCGATCCTAGCCTTTGCCTAACTCACACGCGCGCTTGCTTTGTATAGATTCATTCTTTGCAATTCGCTTTGCTATCCGCTTTGCCTTTTCGCTTTGTGTTATACTTTGTGGTGTTTAGTAATTTCCTTATTTCCTATTCGATCTTCAATGTTTCTTTTCTAAATTTAGTGTTCTTTCTTTCTTTATTGCCAATATTAAACTGTGTAAATTGTAAATTCCTTCTGTGATAATTAAATAGGTATATAAATTGTGCCGCGCATTTTTCATAAAGATCGCATTCGCTCCCTGCTAGCTAACCCAAGCTATCGAGTTCGATTCTCGGTTATTTACTTGTACCTACACTGGTGACAACCCGACTTTGGACATCATGGGTGGCGGTGATGCAGCTGGATCTGGAAAGCCGGGACCGGGAGCACAAGGCAGCAACAGTGGAGAGAATTCAGTGCATGATGACGCGTCAGCCGGTGCTGGCGGCGTAAACATGTCGGGCGGTGGTCCAAATGCAGGCGGTAGCGGAATTTCCAGTGAGCTGTTTCGTGTTGGTGTACGTATTCCACCATTCTGGCCA
The DNA here is from genome assembly GCF_910591565.1 of Cydia splendana. NCBI lineage: Eukaryota > Metazoa > Arthropoda > Insecta > Lepidoptera > Tortricidae > Cydia > Cydia splendana. Next base: position 223,062 of record NW_026946836.1, on the reverse strand, counting down.
GAGGAACCTGAGGTATGGTTTGCACAAGTAGAACTCCAGTTTGAACTTTCGAACGTCACAAGCGACGGTACTAAATTTAATTTCGTGGCATCGCAACTGGACCAGGAGTATGCAAGGACGATGAAGGATATTTTAGTTAATCCACCCAAGACAGGCAGGTACGATAAATTTAAAAGTGAGTTAATTAAGCGCATATCGGCTACGCGAGAGAAAAAAACGCTTCAGCTCATTCAACACGAAGAATTGGGCGACCGTAAACCGTCCCAATTCTTGCGTCATTTACGTGATTTAGCGGGACCCACCATTCCTGACGAATTTATTCGTACCATTTGGGCGAGCCGTCTCCCACCTAATGTGCATACCATTGTTGCTTCGCAGCCAAGCCAGAATTTAAGTGACATTGCAGAATTGGCAGATCGGGTCAATGACGTCACACAGTCTTCCGCCCAAGTCGCAGCCGCTACCGCCAACCCCGCCCCAGCAGTCATCGCTACACCAGGTTCTACCTTAGAAGCCAGAGTAGAAGAGCTCACACGGCATGTCGAAACCTTACTCCGAAATCAAGGTACTTACTCCCGCTCTCGTTCCCGCAGCAGAGGCCAATTTAATCGTCGAGGTTCTAGGTCGAAGTCAAGGTCGCGTCAGAGGTCCCGTGAACGGCCGGAAGGACATCCGCATTGTTGGTACCACTACCAATTTGGGGGCAGCGCGAAGAACTGCAAGCCTCCATGCAGTTTCAACCAGTCGTTAAACTAGAACGGCAGCATTTAGTGGCCGCAAATGACTGCCCCGTGTCAAAAGGCCGCCTGTTCGTGACAGACCGCAAATCAAAGGTACAATACCTAGTAGACACAGGTTCGGACTTGTGTGTGTTTCCGCGGTCAGCCGTCCGGGTGCCTCCCAACAGCAGGACCAAGTACCTACTCTTCGCTGCAAACGGTACACCTATCAGCACGTATGGCCACCTCAATCTACATCTTGACCTGGGATTACGACGAGACTTCGTATGGCAGTTCACTGTAGCTGATGTTTCCAAACCGATCATCGGCGTCGACTTTTTAAGTCACTATAACTTACTCGTCGATTGCCGCAATCATCGGTTAGTTGATGGCGTCACACTACTTGCAGTCTACGTACCACACCAGAAGGGAGCCAACGGCATCTCGTCAGTCCGCACAACTGCTGGCGAAACGTTTTATCACAAACTGCTCAGAGAGTACCCAGAGGTAACTCGTCCAGCTGGTAAGCCAACTACCCCTAAGCATTCCACAGTGCACCACATAAGAACAACTCCTGGCCCACCGGTTTCCAGCCGTCCGCGTCGCCTAGATCCACAGAGGTTACAGATTGCCAGGAAAGAGTTTGACGACATGTTGCAGAATGGTACGGCACGCAGGTCAGAAAGTGCCTGGTCTTCTCCCCTACATCTGGCACGTAAGAAGAACGACGGCTGGAGACCGTGTGGAGATTACAGAGCACTAAATGCTAGGACCATTCCAGACAGGTACCCAGTCAGGCATATACAGGACTTTGCTTACCAGCTGGCGGGTAAGAAAGTCTTCAGTACAATCGATCTGGTGAAGGCCTATAATCAGATTCCAGTGCATCCCGAGGATATACCGAAGACTGCTATAACTACTCCTTTCGGGCTCTTTGAGTTCCCATACATGACCTTCGGTTTGCGGAACGCAGCACAAACCTTTCAGCGCTTCATCGACGAAGTGTTGAGAGACCTGGACTTCTGTTATGGGTATATCGACGACATACTGGTTCATTCGGAGTCAGAAGCGCAGCATGAGCAGCATCTCCGGCAACTCTTCGAACGTCTCCAGGAGTACGGCGTCCTCGTCAACACAGCTAAGTGTGTTTTTGGGCGTCAGGAGGTCTCATTTTTGGGCTACACAGTGTCTGCAGCAGGAGTTCGGCCGATGGACTCCAAGGTAACAGCTGTCAACGAGTATCCGCTGCCAAAGACAATTAAGGAGTTGAGACGCTTCTTGGGAATGATGAACTTCTACCGACGGTTCATTCCTGGGGCAGCATCATTACAAGCACCACTCAACTCACTCCTCGCCGGCCCGAAGACCAAAGGTTCACATCCGATTGAGCCAACTGCAGAGTTTCGGGAATACTTCGAAAAGTGTAAGGCCAGTCTCGCTCAAGCCACTCTTTTAGCTCATCCGGACGTAAAAGCTGAGCTGGCCATCGAAACAGATGCTTCCGACGCTGCAATAGGAGCTGTGCTGCAACAGAGGAAAGGAGGCGCGTGGGAACCTTTGGCCTTCTTTTCACGCAAACTAAGCCCGTCCCAAAAGAAGTATAGCCCCTACGATCGCGAGCTGCTGGCGATATACGAGGCGATACGTTATTTCAGGCACATGGTAGAGGCTCGCACGTTCACTATATATACGGACCACAAGCCTCTTACCTTCGCCTTCACAACGCGTCGAGACAACTGCTCACCTCGTCAGTTCAGGTACCTAGACTACATCAGCCAGTTCAGCACAGATGTCAGGTACATTGCGGGAAAAGACAACACGGTCGCTGATGCATTATCCCGCATTGAAGAGGTACACAGCCCACCAGTTCTTGATTATCAGCTCTTAGCTCAGGAGCAGGAGGCAGACACAGAATTGCAGACCATGCTACGAGATGGGTCAACTACGTCATTGAGGTTTGAGAAGGTACAATATGCCAACTCACCCATCTATTGCGACATCTCTACTGGTGAGCCAAGACCATTCGTCACTCCCAGTTTCCGTCTTACCGTTTTTAATTCTCTGCATAACCTCAGCCACCCCGGGGTCAAGCCTACAATACGTCTGGTTACCCAAAGGTTCGTGTGGCCCGGGGTGCGAAGCGACTGTCGACGATGGGCCAAGGCGTGTCTTCAATGCCAGCGCAACAAGGTGCATAGGCACACCTCCGCACCTTTGGCGGAGTTCAGATTACCATCAGCACGATTCAGGCATGTGCATCTTGATCTCATCGGTCCCTTACCTGTGTCTCATAATTACAGGTACTGCCTCACTGCCATCGACCGGTTCACCCGTTGGCCTGAGGCGTACCCTCTTCCGGACATCACCGCTGACACCTGCGCTGCCGCCTTCGTGTCGGGCTGGGTAGCCCGCTTTGGTTGCCCCGAGCATATAACCACAGACCGGGGCCGGCAGTTTGAGTCGCAGCTCTTCAGGGCCATAGCAAAACTAACTGGCTCTAATCATCACACAACCACGGCTTATCACCCTGCTGCTAACGGATTGGTGGAAAGGCTGCACCGACAACTCAAGGCTGCAATAGCGTGCCACACCAGCACGCACTGGAGCGAGGCACTTCCGTTGGTTCTTCTGGGCATCCGCAGCGCCTGGAAAGAGGACTTACAGGCTTCAGCAGCTGAACTTGTCTACGGCGAACCACTCCGTTTACCTGGGCAGTTCTTCACACCATCCAATGAGCCGGTAGACGTCACTGACTTCGCGGGTCGATTGAGAAGCTACATGAGCAAGCTAGCCCCTCAACCGACAGCTTGGCACTCCAATCGCCTGTTCTACCTGCCCAAGGATCTTCAGGCGAGCAGTCACGTGTTCCTGCGTCAAGGGCCAGCACGTCGTCCTCTTCAGCCTGCCTACACCGGTCCTCACAGGGTCATAAAACGTCGCGACAAGACGTACGACATAGACGTGTCAGGAAAAGAGGTCACGGTGACACTCGACAGACTGAAACCAGCCTACGTCATGAGGGAAGAGATTCCAGCGGCTCCAGCACCAACCCAGGCCACTGTCATCCCGCCTGCTCCAGAGAAGAAGACGAAGAGCGGACGAGTCGTCAGGTTTCCCGACTACTATCGACCGTAGTTACGGTCTCAGCGGGGGAGAACTTGTAGCGGACCGACACGCGAGTAAAATCGCTACCGCTTGTGAGCTTGGGCAACCGCAGATCACGCCACCACCGTACGTCACCTATTGTCTAAGCGGCCGGTCTGCGCCCGCGCGCCCGCGCGCCCGCACCCCGCCATACCTGAAGCCCGCTCAGTCGATCGCCGTTCAATGCGATCCTAGCCTTTGCCTAACTCACACGCGCGCTTGCTTTGTATAGATTCATTCTTTGCAATTCGCTTTGCTATCCGCTTTGCCTTTTCGCTTTGTGTTATACTTTGTGGTGTTTAGTAATTTCCTTATTTCCTATTCGATCTTCAATGTTTCTTTTCTAAATTTAGTGTTCTTTCTTTCTTTATTGCCAATATTAAACTGTGTAAATTGTAAATTCCTTCTGTGATAATTAAATAGGTATATAAATTGTGCCGCGCATTTTTCATAAAGATCGCATTCGCTCCCTGCTAGCTAACCCAAGCTATCGAGTTCGATTCTCGGTTATTTACTTGTACCTACAAAACTATCCTTGCCCACAAAACACAGAAGAAGTCAAAAGGTTCGGGGCGTTCACCAACTATTACAGGAAATTTGTTTTTAATTTCGCAGACATAGCACAGCCCTTAAATGCACTGCAAGAAAAATACACCATTTGTCTGGGATGACAAATGTCAAAAATCTTTTGAATTATTAGTAATAACGTATTGTTACTCCACCTGTCCTCGACTATCCAGATTTAACAGAAACAAACCAATTTACAGTGCAAACCGATGCATCCAATAAAGCAATTGGTGCAATATTATCGAATAAAAACGGACGTCCAGTAGCTTTTGCTAGTAGAATCCTGAACCCAGCAGAAAAAAACTATCCAGTTATTGAAAAAGAACTTTTAGCAATTGTATGGGCAATAAAACATTTCCGTCCATACTTATACGGACGTCGTTTCAAAATAAAAACTGACCATAAACCATTGATCTATCTTTTTAACCTGAGAGACCCATCTAGTAGATTAATGAAATTCAGAATGGTTTTAGAGGAATACGACTTTGACATAGAATATGTAAAGAGCACAAACAACGCGGCTGCGGACGCGTTGTCTCGTATTTGTGTAACATCAGAACAGTTAAAGGAATTTCATGACATCAACGTTATGACCAGAGCACAGGCGCGTAAGTTAGCATATAAGAGTCCGTCATCAGATGAGGTGCACACCGAGGATATTAAGTCTGATAACTCAAATTATAAAGTTGTAAGTGCATATTTTAAGCCAAAAGAATCAGTAGAATTAGTGTTTAGTAACGCTATAGGTATAGACAATATGAGAAAAGAAGGAGTAATTACTAGTGAAAGCAAAACTTTATGTTACGTAAAAAGCAAACAAACGATTTACATAAAACATTTAAATTCTTCATCACAAATGACACGAGCTGAGTTTGTGAAAGAATTAAATGTCTTGTGCATACAAGAGAATATAAAGGAATCATGTATGGTAAAAAAAGATGACAATTACATATTTATTAAAAAAGCTAGCAGAGCAAATGAAAACGTTAAATACATCTGGTACTAGACTGTGTATCCTGAATAATGTAACAAGGGTACACGATAAAGACGATAGGCGTGTCATTATCAATGACTTCCACCTCTTGCCCAGCAGTGGACATGCGGGTATAAAGAGAATGACCAAGAAGATTAAAAAATACTATTACTGGCCTGGCATAGACAGCGACGTTGAAAAATTCGTGAGAAGGTGCGATAAATTTCAAAGAAATAAATATTCATTGCCAATAAAAGAACCTATGTCGATTACTACTACAGCTGAAACAGCTTTTCAGAAAATTTACCTGGATCTAGTAGGACCCTTAGAAATGGACGACAACAGGTACTCATACATACTGACGATACAATGCGAACTCACGAAATATGTTGAGGCGATTCCGTTGTTCACGAAACAGGCAGCAGAAGTAGCAAAGGCATTAGTTTGTAATTTTATTTTAAAATATGGAGTACCAAAGGAAATAGCTACAGACCGGGGTCAAGAATTCATGTCGACAATATTCCAAGAAGTATGTAAGTTATTAGAAATCTGCTGCCTCTATGGCCCCGAGAGAGCGAGATAAAATGCCTCCAATCGGGTTTTGAGCACTATGCACCGAGGACAAGAAGGCAGGCAGCGACACACTGGAAATTTTGCGGATACCCAGGCCACCGTGCCGAATAGGCAGAGAGGCCTGGGTCCAGGACCTTTCTTCAAAACGTATGTTGAGAACAGATGAGAGAGTATCCTGAATTAAGGAGTCAAGTTTTAAAAGTAGGGTGGTATGCTTCCAAAGGTGACTACAGCGGAGAACATAAGTAAATTTGGGTACGAAAAGGCAATATCGAATGATGGAAAAGGCGGTATGCATATGAATTTTTAGTAGGCGTTCCGAAACAGAATTGAAATTTTGGATTTTGGCATTGACATATTCGTCAAAAGATTGATATAAAATAGGGCAGCCAAGAAGGTGAAGCTGATTGTCACTAATAATTTTGATTCCGGGGGCTATCATAGCAAAGCTGTCCTCTATAATTTTGCAATCGGAGGAAGGGTTCAAAATAAAGAGTTCGCATTTCGAAAACTTCAGAGTAAGGCCGATAGATTTAAACTCTGATGTTAGTTTTTTTTTAAATCGTCTAAAACAGTATCGGCTTCACCTCCAAAGGTTTCGTCGTCCAGGTACCAGATATTTAATTTAGAATTTAGATTTTTTATGATAGAATGGATGGGGAGACTGAAAATGGCTGGGCCTAAAGGATCACCCTGCTGACAACCAACGGAGGAGGCCAAAAGGTTTGATTTATATAAAAGTTTCATATGAACTCATTCTAAACACTAATCAATATGTAAACCGGCCCTAAGGCAAGTGTACACGCTTGTAGAGGCCTTATAGGAAAAAATAAATTATAGATTATCTCCGAAATGGTGTTAATTAGAATATCGGTGTCTTTGAGAAAGTTACTTGATTTAAGCTCAGGAATGTACCCTTGAAATTAACGGGAAAAAAAAACACGGTGTATATACTGAGGGAAGTAGTGTCATAAGGTGCAAATTTTGGTATCGAATGAATTCACTTAGCACAGATGTAATATACGTAAAGCTAAGCTAATTGAGCCCGGTAGACATCCGCCACCCCCTGGCAGGTAGGCAGGGGGGGGGGGCAGTCAAAGTAATTTGTAAGGGATTCAAGCTTTCAACTCCTTTTTAACCACGTTAGAGGATGAATTTTTAAAAACGCTGAAATTACTTTTCTTGTATTTTAATAATATGCACATATAAAAAGTTTCAAGCCCCACACTCGAAAAAATTGTTGGTCTCCATACAAATTTTCAACCCCTATTTCGCCACCTTAGGGGATGAATTCTCAAAAACGCTGAAATTAGTTTTCTTGTATTTTAATAGTATATCTTTTAAAGAATTCTGACGTCCCACGGGTAAAGGTACCTTATGGCGGTTGGCGCTTACGCTATTATTAACGCCGCTGCAATATTATTGCGGCGCTATGTGACGTAAGCGCCAGCCGCCATTAGGTACCTTTTGCCGTGGAACATCACAATTAATAGTTGAATAAAAAAATAGCACACCGATTTTGATTTATTCGTCAATATTTTTATTTTTTTTTCTATTAAATTGTACATTAAGAGTTAGGGAGGTTCATTTTTCCGAATTTTCGATTTTCATCTGACTTTGATCGAATTCTTATTCTAAATGATAAAAAAATATTATACGTCAAAAAAATTAAAAAACGGTCAACATTTAGAGGTTGCACAACATCAACAAAGATTTTTCAAATAACCAACGACTCTACATCGAAGGATAGAAAATAGTTAAGTGGCTACCATCAAAGCGGAGAGTAGTGTGATACTGAACCTTCTACTTCTACATATAAATAAATTTTTAAATTAGCAGTAAACTTGGATTTTGATTACTCGATAAATGTTCTAATTAAGATTTTTCACTTTTTCCACCTGTTTCCAAAGGAAAAGTGCTTTTATCGTGTTTTAGACGCAAAATTCTGTTTTCTCATTCGATTTTAGTTTCGATTCATTATCATTCGATTATATTAGTCATTATATTTTGTCATTTTAGAACATAGTTCATTTTCACGCAATGTATGGGGTTCTCACTCTACCTTTTCAACTTGTGCAACCTCTAAACGTTATTCGATTCTTTTGAAAATTGAAATAGATAGTTTTTAGTGTGGGGAGACTCCATTGGTGCGCAAAGTCAGGAAAAATATTACAACTTCTTTTTCTCCATACAAAAGTGAATCACCCTATCAAGGGTCTCAAAACTGAATTCCTCATGCCCGATTTATCTGGAAATGATACCAAACTCGAGGTGGTAGGTAAATAGAAGCCGATATGCGGCGTGTAACTTTGGATGCCCCCCTGCCTACCCACCAGGGGGTGGCGGATGGCTATGGCTACCGGGCTGGATTGGTTTAGCTTTACGTATACTACATCTGTGCCAAGTGAATTCATCCGATATCAAAATTTGCACGTCCCATACATTGGGTGACACTACTTCCTTCACTAATAGAGCGATTGATTTTGTTGCACCTACATAGGTACCTACTAAGATAGTAGAAAAAAACAACGGGTTGCACTCCGGGAGTGCCGACCGAAGTAAAACTCAGTGACTAATAGTCCAAAATATCTGCAGCACTATGTATATTTGACCCATTCTCCTTTCTATTGAAAAACTTTAGTTCCGAAATTGCTGGCCATTGAGCTTAATTTTGTAGCGGTAATTATTTAAAATTCGAATAGAAATTGTAAAGTTACCTTGCAGACCTCGCATCTAATCTACATAAATTTGGTCATGATATTTTGAGTTTTATTCACCAGTACTAGAGTTTACTTTTATTAGCGATTTCATCAAGATGTAGCTTTATTGAATTATATTTGAGTGATATAAAGTTAGAATGTAACTGTGAGATCCTCGTATTTCAGCCCGTACAAGATTAGAATATTGAGCTTTATTGCTTAATATAAAAGTCCAGTTTTAAATAATTTACCTGATTATGATACGTTATGATACTTATGATTAAAGTTCTTTGGTGAACACTCCACCAAAACAAACTTAAAACCTTGGCCAATTCCGCCTTCAGCGTGGTATCGTATTGACGCTGATTAGGGACTCCCTCTAGTCGCATAACAACTTGTGTCATAATCATCATTGCGCATACAAATGAAAAGTCATATTATATTGTGTCATACATTTTTAGCCATAATATTTGATGACATACTCAGCAGTTGTCATATATTTTTTGTGCATATAGGTTTTGATTATAATGAATCAAATGTCATACCAGCTAAAAGGATATTTACCGATACTTATAGTGTTTTTACGTATAACGTTTTGTAGCATAATAATTTTCAACCATAATGGTTTACATAAATATGACTTAAACTTGTATGCAACCCAATATGGACCCCCACTCAATTATGCTTTTAGCATATTTTTGTCAGATTATCGTACAGTCAGCATCAGATATATTTGAGCGGGCAAGGTGTCCAAGAAAACATATACACTTCAATCGTCACAAAAATAAGGACATCTAAGTTGTCATTTTCACGTAGGCTTTCAGTTCGTCACATATATCTTAACTTGTGAGTTTTTCTTTAACAAATACACCCTTATTTAATCACAATGACAATAATGGTTAGAAAGTCAGTGGTAACTAAGCAATCAAATTCGAGCTGCTGTCATTAATACCTACACGCACTGCCAATCACGTACGTCAGCAGCCAGGATGCCACCAGTTGCTAAGCAGTTGTTATTTCAATGGTAACTAAGCATCAACATTTTATCTGTTAACCTTAAAAATACTGTAGTAGCTACGAATTGACACCTCCTTTCTTAAAGAGGTATTTTATCGTCAAGTGTCAAACTTAGACAATAAATAAGTAGGTTCTACGAGAATGATCGCTTTTTATTATAACCAAAGAATATAATACTCACTAGGAGATTATAACTGTCATAGGCGGCCGTTCTTCCAAACCTCCGAGTTCCAAACCGTAGAGCATATACATATATGTTAATATATTTATTTAGCCCGCTTACCGCCACTTGCACCATCTCACTAACCCGGGGTTAACCTTCATTGTGGTTAACCGATTAAATCTGGAGTTACCATGGTTACCAGTACAATTTGACAGTAGGTCAAAGGTTTAACTGCTTAACCCCGGGTTAGTGGGATGGTGCAAGTGGTGCTTATTGTACTAAAATAATATACTATACAGGGTGGCCCATTTAGATCGGTCAGTATGGGAAAATCTGAAACTATAAGATATACACCGATCTCTTCTTAGGAACCATGTCATCGATTTTAGTAACAATAAAAACTGCATTCATACATTAAAAAAAATGTACTCAGCTCGGGAATCGAACCCCGAACGTTTTGAAAGTGAAAACTTCTTTATTCACCAAAGAACGTATCATAATCAGGTCAATTATTTAAAACTGGACTTTTTCAATGTTCTAATCTTGTACGGGCTGAAATACGAGGACACCACAGTTACATTAATAACTTTATCTACACACATATCATAAACTCTCTATGATACCTTCAAAATCCGTAAATAATGGCCCACATTACGATAAACTGTTTTGTTACAGCAAATTTCTTATCTGTGAAAATGTGGTAATAGCTTCATTACTATATCAAAATCGATTTGGTAATGACATTCAAATTTCGAACATCTCTGGAAAAAAAGGCAATTTGATTTGACCCCTATTCTAATATCAGTCGAGTTGACGTTTTATAATTTCATAATTTCATAATTTCATAATTTCATAATTTATTTATTCATTGCTTTTATGGGTTTTACAAGGAGTTAAAATATTTACATGTTCCAAACATAAACCCCGTTGGGGCACAGCAATATACATAAAGACTTAAAAACTAATACTTAAAAACTAATACTTAAAAACTAGTACTTAAAAACTAGCACACACTAGCAATTAACATAATTAAGACTTGTAATTAAGATACTCCTTTATATTGTAAAATGAGTTTTCAACCAGAAACTTTTTTAGCTTGTTGAAGAATGTTGAATCTTTCTCTATATGTTTTAGTTCTAACGGTATGTTGTTATATACTGTGACTGCCATATGGTAAGGACCGGAGTTTACTATTTTTAGATTTGTGAAAGTGCATACTAATTTATTTCTTTTCCGCAGATTTTGATTCCGTGGAAAGTTATCTCTTGTTCGCTCAAATAAATGTTTTTGTTTTTTAACTAATTTACACAATTCAAAAATGTACAGTGAAGTTAACGTTAATATTTTCATTTTTTTGAAATAAGGGAGGCAACTCTCCATGTCATTTATATTTGCTAGTATTCTTATACACTTTTTTTGTAGCAAGAACAACGACTCTACGTTCGTGCTATTCCCCCATAAAATAATACCATATGATAACCAAGAATGGGCATAGGCATAATAGGCATTAGTTGCAGCTTTTAAGTCTGTACATTTCTTCAACATGGAGAGGGCATATGTAAATTTAGATAATTTAATCGAGATTTTATCAACGTGTGCCTTCCAATTTACGCAGGAGTCTATTTCCACACCTAGTAAAGAACATGACTCAACAACCGCCAATGATTCATTATTATAGCAAGGGTTCATATCAATTGCTGGCTTCTGACAAGGTTTTATCTGCATGATTTTAGTTTTAGCGATATTCAATTGGAGATTATGATCATTTAGCCAATCTAATATTAATTTAAAAGTACAATGCAGTTTATTGTGTAGGTCCTCACTATCGTCGCATTCAAATATTAAGGAGATGTCGTCGGCGTATAGCACGGCCTTGGTGCTTAAGATTTTTGACAAATCATTAATATAAATTACGAATAGGATACAGCCCAAAACACTGCCCTGTGGGATGGAATTTTGTACATTCCGTTTCTCAGACGTAATTTTAATCATGCGATTATTTTTATAATCATGGTGGTAAATTTCTACGTATTGTACTCTACTTTTCAAATAAGAGGAAAACCAATTGAGAGCTATTCCACGAACGCCTATACCATAAAGCTTTTGTTTAAGAATTTCATGTGATACTTTATCATATGCTTTGCTCATATCCAACATCATGGCAATTGCATATTTCCGATTATTAATCACTCTTAGAACTTCGTTTATAAAGTCATAAAGGGCCGTTATAGTGGACCTTTTTTTTCTGAAACCATTTTGATTGTTATCATAAATTTTGAAATTCTCACAAAACGAATTTAAACGCTGTGCCATTGCCTGTTCAAATATTTTCGAAAAAATGGATAACAAAGATATTGGTCGATATTGCTGAGGATGATTTGCATTTTTTATTTTGGGTATGGGTTTTATTATTGATATCTTTAATAGGTCCGGAAAGGTACCCTCTCTAAAAGACTGGTTAATTAAATCTGATAGAGGTCCTATTAATTCATTTTTACAGTATTTTACTAGGGTCGGGGGTATCTCATCGAAGCCAGAAGTAATTTTATTTTTAAGTTTAGTTATTATTTTTTCAATTTCTCGCTCATTTGTTGGGTATAAATACATAGAGTTATTCAAAGGTGAAATTACCGGGCGACCTTTGGGTATGTTATTTTCTTGTATTTTTCCCACAGATATAAAGAAATCATTAAATATATTCGCTATTTCTCGGGGTTGGCTTATGATTTTGTCATTAATTTCCAATTTTATATTAGTTTCTTCTCTTTGCATTACTTTATTTGTACGTTCTTTAATAACTTGCCACATTGTTCGAGTAATATTTTTTGATGAATTTATTCTCTTTGTGTACTGATTTTTTATTGATGCTTTTATTGATCTTTTTAATATTTTTTCATAGTTTTTATAATAGTCATGTAATACTTTACTTTCAGTCTGTGATATTAGTATTCTTAGCAAACGTTTATTTTTACAAGATGTTTTTAATCCCTTTGTGAGCCAAGTCTTTTTGTTTTTGTTACCTACTTTTATTGTTTTTTTCGGTATATAGGTGTTGAGAAGTGTCACTAAATGTCCGTGAAAAGCGTTAAAATTTTGATTTATATTTTGGTCTGGTTTGATGAGAGCACTCCAATCTGTCGTTTGTAGTTGGGCTCGAAATAGTTCATTACTTGTGTGATTAAAAATTCTTTTTTCTATGCGCATTGATTGATTTTTAGTCTGATTTGCAGTTGTAAGAGTGACAGTAATTGCTTTATGGTCTGAAAGGCCAAAATCCTTAACACTATGAGAAAATAGGTCTTTGTCAAAGTTGGTGAACAATATATCTAAACAGGTAGAGCTAGTATTGGTAATTCTAGTTGGTTCTTTAACAAACTGTACAAAATTATAGCAATTAAACAGTTCAATCATATGTTTACTTTGGCTTGAATTACTGAGAAAGTTTACATTCAAATCTCCACCAATTATAATATTTCTATTACAATATTTAATACAAATTATTTTTAATAGCTTTTCTAATTGTGTTGTTACCGTATTCATTTCTCTACTACTATTTGGCCAATACAAAACTATTATCACCAAATTCATGGAAGGAATTTCTACTGCACCGATTTCAATGATACATTCTATTGACAATTCTTTTAAACTTTCACATTCTATATATTCTATACTTTTTTTTAATAATATGCATACTCCACCCCCCTCATGATTATTTCTACAAAATATGCTTCCAATAGTATAATCTTCAAGAAGTAATAAGTCACTTTTTTGCACTGTAATCCACGTTTCTGTTAGACATACTATATAATACAAAAGTCAAATTCTTCTGTTAGCGCTTCGAAATCCTGCAGCTTGTTTTTTATACTTCGTATATTTTGGTATAAAATTGTAAAGCTTTTTCCTTTATTTAATGACGTTGACGATAGGAAAGAACTGACATCCGTTAAATCTTCTTTACAAACTTTTTGAGGTTTTATTGGGACTTCAGGAGGAAGTAGAGTTACGAAAGGACTGGCGTTGAGTTACGTTGTCTGGGTTTACATCATTGGAGCTCGGAGAAGTGTGAGGGATGACTTGCCGGCTGGTCGATGGGTGATTGGAGACGAAGTTTCCTTGTCCTCCTTGTTCCAGCGGTTGTGAGTCAACCACCAAGCTAAACGACTTACTCGTATTGTTATTGTCTGTTTTCGTATTCGATGGTGTCGGTGGTGTTCTTGTGGGGGTTGTGGCGGGGATTTTTTCTTCCCCGTTTACAAAAAGCCTGTTGTTTTTGATTATAGCGTGCTTACCTTCGCGTCGCGCACTAAGCATATATTCTTTGAGTTGATGTCTTTTTAATAACTCTTCTCTACTCATGATGTCAGAAACAGCGTAACCACTATTTCTGAATTGGAATGCATTTTCAATTAGGTATCTCTTCATACGGCTACTTATAAGTTCGATAATTATAGGGCGACGGCGGGACCCTGGTTTGCCTATCCGCTTCACCGACTCAATATAGCCATTTATATCGACATTCAGTATATTTGCGAACATATTGCTAATGCGAAAACATATATCTGGTTCACTTTCTCTATAATGTTCGTCAAGTCCATGTAGTACAATTTTTCTTTGGTCATTGTAAGAGGTTGTTGCACTTGAGTTCTCGAATCGACTTTGTAGCTCTCTCAATTCTAATTGGAGTTTTTCATTTTGCTGTTCCAGAGTAGTTATTTTTTCTTTAGTGCTATTGAGTTGTTGCGCCAGGTTTTGTTGCTGTATCTGAATAGTATTATTTGTATGTGTGAATTCCAGTGTTAACTTGTTAATCGCTTGATTTATTTCTGTCTGGATCATTATTTTTATTGTTTTATTAAATTCCGACAATGTCGAGTCCAAAATTTCATTTGTTTTAGCTAATTTCGAATCTAAAATTTTGTTGTTTTGGGTTAATTTTGAGTCCAGAAGTTCACTAATTTGCTCTAAGGTAGCATTTGTATTTTCACTTTGTAACAGACTGACATCTACATTCATTTATTTACTCTCTCGGAAATTACTGAATCTGTTAGGATTGAATTTTCCGCGTTATATTGGCACTGTTAATGCGACAGTGGAGTCGGAGCGCCATCTGGCTTTCAATGGGTAAACTAGTAGGTAGCTTAGTTTTGGTTCACTATTTACTACCCTGCAAAATTATATAATTTAATATTTTAGATGAAAATTATTAAAGCAATATTTATTGTTTAATTAATTAAATACTACTACTACTTCATTGTGCTTTTTAATTTATTCATGTTATCCTTAGAGATGCCATCTGTTGTAAGGTAGATGAATCAACATACGCGGGAATGAAGTAGACCAATCATATGCAAGGGTGGCAAATGTTAACCAATCAAAACTTTCGATTTTGGTTCAACCATTGAGGAACTTGCATTAACATGGCGGTTTAGGGGTTCTCAGGGAACCCACGAGCGAGGTTATTTAAGGAATCGAAAAGAGGATTCGAGGCTTTTTCCGTCAGCAGAGCGTCGAGTCAATAAGGAGTCCTGTGAGTGTTAGTTTGTAAGGAAAACCATGTGTTTAAGCTTGTTTGCAGATATGAAACTCAATGGGCGAGACGCCGCTTACAGCACCCTGGTACGATGGGCGTGAAGACTGGGCGTGTGGTCACCGCAGGGCAGCTACCAAAAGCACTGCATTTCGCAATCATCAAGCGAAGCTTCACCCGGGCCGTGGGCGTGTATAATTACACGAATCCATCACGTGACCGCTGCCCATCGACTACTTGTCACGGTACGTTAATTCATTTAAACTTAATTATTTGCATGCCATTTTATATCTTGAGGAAACCTACATACATGTTGCATTCGTCCATAGGCTGCATTGATGGCATACTAGGGTCAATTTCAACAGTACTAGTTTTTTGTGTCATTCCGGTGTAATTCTTTATTTACGTTTCTTCGATGTTTCTTTTAATGTCAATCGACACCTCAGACTGTTCTTTGATAAGCCTCTTACAGAGCACTTGATATCTTAAGCCTTTTGAGAATTATCGGAGATTAAAAAAAATTACTCGCACGTGAATGATAAGTATACACAGGAATGATATAACACTCCACCTGAATGACATTTTTCCACCGGAATGAAAAAAATGACTCGCACGTGAATGATAAGTATGCAAAGGAATGATATAACACTCCACCTGAATGACATTTTTCCCAACGGAATGAAAAAAATAAACACAGGAATGATATCTATACACTAAAATGAGAAAAATGCTAAGAACTGCCAAGTTCAATAATTAACCGAAAATTTATTTCGAATGCCCATGTTCTATCTAGCATATCGAGTATTTCTTTAAAAAGTGTCACTTTTACTAAATTATGGGCACAATTTATGGTACTTCTACTCGAGATAACAAGCTCTTTCAATTTAAAAACGAAAAAATTGTCCCACAAATTTAATAGGTACAATTTTAGAATTTCCATTTGAGTTACCGCAATACAAAGCCTATAGAAATAAGCAATACAGTAGAAAGTACAGTACGACGATGAAGCTCACGAATTTCCTGAAACTGCGCCAGTAATAAAGAAGTCGTTTTACATGGATGATCTAATGGTAGGACATGAAAACATAGAATTAAAACATAGAAGAAACGAAGAAAATGTGCCATGAAATCAAAGAAATAATGAGAAGAGGAGGATTTCAAATGCAAAAATGGTCTAGTAATTCCGATGAAGTTTTAGAATATTTGAAAGAAGACAATAGTACAAGAGACACGCTAGAAATCAAAATGGACAAAATAATAAAGATTCTTGGTTTCACCTGGAATAGACAAGACTTACCTGAGAAGTTAGAAATTACAGTAAACTTACCTGAGATGAGAAGTCCTATAACAAAGAGGTCTGTTATAGGACTGTCACCTGTAATAATAACTGTTAAAGTTTTAATTCAGAAGTTATGGTTGAGTCATCTGGGTTGGGATGATGAGTTACAATCGGACTTGACAGACGAGTGGATTTGCTATAGGGAACAACTGATACATTTACAAAACGTCAAGGTTCAGCGTTGGTTAAACATGACACGAGAAGATGATCACATTGAGCTGCACGGATTTTCAGATGCATCCACTCAAGCAGCCGTGACGTACTTGAAGGTTGTTACAGGTAGTGTAGTACACGTCTCTATGATCGCGTCTAGAACTAAAGTCGCACCATTGAAGCAACTTTCTGTTCCAAAATTAGAGCTTTCTGTGCAGCCTTATTAGCAGAATTGATCAGTGATGTCGCAGAAATTCTGAAGATTCATAAAAATAAAATATTTGTTTGGACGGACTCAATGGTCGTACTAGCTTGGCTGCAATCTCAACCTAGTCGCTGGAAAACATTTGTAGCAAATAGGACAGCAGATATTACACGATTGAGAGATAATGATCGTTGGAGACATGTGCAATCTGCTGACAATCCTGCGGACATCGCGACAAGAGGAGTCAAAGCTCAAGAATTAGCTACACAAGATCTGTGGTGGAGTGGGCCAGAATGGCTTAACCTGTCCTGTCCCACGAGCATTGACTTAAATGAAAGTTGCTTTAATAATGTATGTATTGGCCTATCCTTTTTGACCCATATTTGAGCCCGTGGGAGAGGACAGGTTAAGAGAGATCAAGTTGAATATGAAAAAAGAGAAATTGCACAAACAGAATTAGAATCAAAAACGACATGTCATGTACTTGTAGATGAAAAGCCTATATGGGAGAGATTTTCAACAATGTCACGAATGAAGAGAGTGCTAGCTTCCATCATCATCTCAGCCATAAGACGTCCACTGCTGAACATAGGCCTCCCCCTTGGACCTCCATACGTGCCGGTTGGAAGCGACCCGCATCCAGCGTCTTCCGGCGACCTTAACAAGATCGTCTGTCCATCTTGTGGGTGGACGTCCTACGCTGCGCTTGCTAGTCCGTGGTCTCCACTCGAGCACTTTTCGACCCCATCGGCCATCTTCTCTGCGTGCAATGTAACCTGCCCATAGCCACTTCAGCTTGCTAATCGGTGGGCTATGTCGGTGACTTTAGTTCGTCTACGGATCTCCTCATTTCTGATTCGATCACGTAGAGAAACTCCGAGCATAGCCCTCTAAATAGCTCGTTGAGCGACTTTGAGTTTTGAGATGAGGCCGATAGTGAAAGACCACGTTTCGGAGCCGTAAGTCATCACTGGTAACACACATTGATTAAAGACTTTCGTCTTGAGGCACTGAGGTATGTCGGACCATGGTATAATAATATACTCCGCCTGGTACTCTATTCCGAGATTCGCGTATGACCTAACTGACACGGGCCTACGTCATCATGCTGTTTACAGGTTCTCAAACTTTAAAATGTGGGAGAATTTTAACCAACGGTGAAAATTATTTTAACGGCATTAATTTTAAGTTATTCATGTAGAAACATAGTAAAATAAAACAAATCTAATGTATTAAATTAAACTGTATTTATCTATACAAGACAAACGTTTGAAAAACTAATTCACAGTTACACATTAATTACCAAGCTTACGACGTGAAAAGTTTGGAAAACACTGCGACTGCTGACACTGAGCGAGAAGGAAATAACAATTAACACGCGTTCGACAAGGATGACGGTCAGTGCATGAAGTTATCTAGATCCGAATTGTCAAATGTGACAGCGCTATCTTGTGTTGCCAGTAATGTAATCAGAATTACCCGAACGTCTGAAATTTCTTTTGTGAATCGGAAGATATTGCTAACGAATAATTAAAAATGACGTGTTATTGTAAAATTTAAGATAAAATACATATAAATGAAAATTATAAAATGATAAAGAAATATTTTAACTTATTAACCATAGGTATAATGTACCCATGTAACATGTTATGTTGAAATAAAGTGGCAATGTTATTGTGACGTAGGCCCGTGTCACTCTGGGAATTGAAGACCATGTTTTATTAGACCATGTGTCGGACGAAAAGACATTACGTAGTTTCCCGAACGCTGCCCAACCGAGTTGGATTCGGCGGTTGACCTCTTTCTCGAAGTTGGACCTACCTTGGACTACTTGTCCTAGATGTACGAGTCAACAACTTCGAGTACCGAGTTCCCAACAGAGACTGGGATGGGCACAACATTGGCATTTGACATAAGTTTCGTCTTGTCCATGTTCATTTTCAAGCCCACCCATTGTGAAACTCGGTTGAGGTCATCGAGCATCATGCTGAGTTCCTCCATCGACTTTGCCATGACTACGATATCGTCGGCAAACCGAAGGTGAGTGATGTATTCGCCGTTGATGTTGATGCCAAGTCCTTCCCATTCCAGGAGCTTGAAGGCGTCTTCCATTACGGCAGTAAACAGTTTCGGAGAGATAACGTCTCCCTGCCTTTGCTAGCCAGTGCTAGCTTATTGTAGAAGAATGTTGACCGAAAGAAAAAGAGAACTAGAAGAGAATAAACACATAACAGTTAAAGAAATGGAAAAAGTGGAAGAACAATGTATAAGGTTCTATCAAAATTTAGTATATGGAAAAGATATAAACGATTTGAAGAAAGATGGAAGAGTTAAGAAAAGAAGTACCCTAATCACACTTGCACCTTTCTTAGACGAGAAAGGTTTGCTAAGAGTGGGAGGACGTCTTCAAAATGCCTCAATGTCTGAAGAGACAAAGCATCCAATTATTATTCCACGCAACCAACATATTACAAAATTAATTGTTAGTGAGGCCCACACTAGAACACTTCATGGTTGGAACCAGTTAATGATGACTTACGTGAAAACCAAATATTGGGTTATCGGCTTAAAGTCATCCATTCGAAAATGCATTTACAATTGCAAGACCTGTGTTGTAGACAAAGCTAAAGTCAAGAATCAGTTCATGGGCCAGCTGCCAACAGTCAGAGTTAACCAAAATCGTCCCTTTTTAAATAGTGGCGTTGACTATGCTGGACCTATTTTAATGAGAACATCTAAAGGCCGAGGACATCATGCGACCAAGGGATACATTTGTTTGTTCGTATGCATGGCTACGAAAGCTATTCATCTTGAGGCTGTATCGGATCTAACTTCACAAGCTTTCATAGCTGCTTTTAGAAGATTTGTTGCGCGCAGAGGCCATTGTAAATATATTTGGAGCGATAATGGTACCAATTTTATTGGTTCTGCTAAAGAGTTGAAATACATGTTCGAACCTGGGAAAAACAATTTACCCAGCGAGGTGGCAGAACTGCTAGCGACTGAAGGGACAACGTGGCACTTCATACCCTCAAGAATGCCTTCATACGGAGGCCTATGGGAAGCGGGAGTTCAGTCTGCCAAACGACATTTAGCCAGAGTAAATAAGGATACTAAACTGACTTATGAAGAATTAGCGACTCTGTTGACCCAGGTCGAGGCATGTCTAAATAGTCGTCCTCTTTGTGAAATAGACAGTACCACAAGAGTCCCACTGACGCCAGGACATTTTTTAGTGGGTGAGCCCTTGGTCAGTGTTACAGACTTAAATTACGAACACAAAAAAGTCAATATACTTACCAGATGGCAGTTAGTACAGAAGATGACACAGAACTTTTGGCGCCAAGGTACAGCCGGAATCTTATTTTGTCGGACTTGGCGGGGGCTTGGCAGTGCCCCCAAATAATACTTAAACACAAAAGTGAAGCTACTTTTGATATCATTCCGGTGTTATTTTCATTCTGGTGGGTATTAAAGCCATTTTACTACACCGAAATCACCGGAATGAAATTGGTGGAATGATAAACCGAGGTGAAATAAAATTATAAAAAAATAACTAAATCCCACATTCTTTAACTATCGCGACATTTAAACTCACAAGTACAAAATACACGATCTGTAAATATTTGAAAAATAACAAATATGAAACAAAAAACATATAGCAAACTCCGGAATGATATTTTTTTTGTCCCCGTAACATCGAAATGACATGACTCACGTGTGTAGCGGATCTATTCGGCATCACGTCGACGTCTTCTTGCGGTGAGAGCCGCGGCACAACTGACTCTCAAAGTGCGCAGGAGGCGGGGGGGCGTACGAAATCAAACTTAGCCAATAACCGTCGACGAAATTTGTCCGCGGTAATAAGGATAATTTTGCCGGACAAATTTCTTTACGCATAATAAGGGGGTTTATTAAAGAGTTAGTAAGCAAGTAATATTTTAAAGGGTTCTTTATTGATATGGTATTATAATGAACTAAAAACTAATTTGATATCTTGTATAGTTTTAGAGTTATGCGGCATTAAACAAGAATAACTGGGTTCCGGACAACCCACCTGAATGAAAAATTGGGCCTTTATATTTTTTTTTCAATGATTAAATTATTACATATTTTAATATTAGTTATTGCCCGAGGTCGATAGCTAAGAGATGTTTCCAAAAAAAATAGTATATGACTATTTTGACTTTCTGCACCAGCGTTTTCAGTCTTGCCATCAAATTTTATTGCTTGGGATTAGGGCTTGCAATTCGAATATTCGAATATTCGAATTTGTCGAATATTCGGCCTGTTTTGATATTCGAATATTCGGCCGCTCAGGTTTCGAATATTCGAATATTTTTTATTACTATAAAAAATCTATTTAATCCGCTGCAGTTACAGTTTCTGTGTGTTTTCCGGGTATTTACAGTGAATGAGTAATGGTAGGTACCCAAATACGAAGGAAATAATATTTTTACTGTATTCCTCTCGATAGAATTCGTGAATACAGTGAAACCTAACTCAATTTGAAAGAAAACGAAATCAAAAAGTATGTTATTTTTACGGTGCATAAGTTTTAAGTTAAAGGGTCATTCTGTTTATTAAGACTAAACCTTGCCCGCACTTATCGCAATTCTCAAATTTGATCATACCAAACCTGCCCAAGTGCCCAACTAGGTAATCTAACTATGCACCTTTAGCTGACAAATAATCCAGTAGTCAACTAACTTTTTCCCTTAAATATTCCAATATTATATAATTAAGCCGACCATTAATTAAGGCCTCTGAGTGACTACAAGTTAATTTAAATCAGAAAATAATTACCTACTAAAAAAAATTTCTTACATACCTAGGTTTGGTTTAGATGATTAAAGTTATATTATTTCACTCAACGGCGCATTTATAATAAAAGTTTTATCTAGAAATATTGAATACGTCTTATTTTGGCGTTTTACTTGTTTTTATAAATGTGGGCATCTCATAGTAGGATGATAAAATCTAGTCAATTAAGTGGATTTCTGCAAAATATCATTAGTTTTAGCAATATGTGAAATAAGCTTTTGAATAAAACGATAATAAACCGATTTCTCGTTCTTTTTCTTATTTTTTATAATATTCGAATAATTATTCGAATATTCGAATATGTCGTCAGAAAAAGTCGAATATTCGAATACCTGAAAGTTTCGAATATTTGCAAGCCCTACTTGGGATATTCACCCACTATCCGTAGAATTTTAGGTTTGTTTGATACTGGCGAGTTAAAAATAGAATCATTATTTTTATATTATCGTTGTGTGAATATAGCGGGTAGTTTGCATAGACCGCGTTACATTATACTAGGGCTCCCGGTATCCGTGTTACACGCCGAAACGGATACCCGTGTTCTTAAGACCGGCGGTGCTAAGAACACGGTTTACACGGAACCGCCGGGATCCGGATACGTATCCAAGAACCGTTCCCAAGAAACGTTTCTCAGATACGTATCTCCGTTTACACGGGTACTTAAGACCGGCCCGAACGGATCCGAAACAGTTTGAGCCAATCAATGCTCTAGCTCTGGGTATGCAAGGTATTGTATTGAATGTTGACTTGAACTCGTTTAGCGTACGAATTTTTTTTAAATTATTTATAACAGTTTTAACACATGTGTTAATATAACATATTTAACCAACTATACAATACAGGGTCATTTTTGGACCGTTAGCCATATTGTGCGAGGTGATTAGGTAGGCCATACTGAACAACTTTTTGTATGGGACCAACTCCGAAATCACAAAATTTTTTTTGGCCGTTTCATACATTTTGGTCGAGTGGATGTCGACGTTTTCTATGGGAAGGCCAAATTTTTTTAGGGATTTCGAGGTTGGTCCCATAGAAAAAGTTGTTCAGTATGACCTACCTAATCACCTCGCACAATATGGCTAACGGTCCAAAAATGACTCTGTATATGAATGGAAGTAGGTGTCCCTATTCTATATAGTCTACTATTTTTAATTTTGAACTTACTCTTCCCTAGTTTAGAACCTTTTTTTTTACTATTATTGTTTTTAAGCTAATTTCATTACCTACATCAATCGAAGAAACACATTTTATATATAATGATGTAATAGTTTCGTGAGGAATAGGTATGCAGACAAATACTACCACCTATATTAGTTAAAAATAACAGTTTAGAAAATACATATTTATGAATTACATCGTCATTATTTTTATCAATTTAATGTTGCGCGAAAACAGCAAATCTGCCAACGACTCAAAAAAAGTACTTACACACAAGCGGCATTCGAAACGTCACGTTCACGCGACAGCCTTAGAAATAAAAACCCATGCTACCTTGGTTACCTTGTGATTATATTGTTAAATACATTGAGATAGATCTCAAAATTGGTAATCATTCATGTTCACTTGGGTCACTTTCACATTAGTGCTCAGGTAATAAATGCCGGCCGGTGGTGTTCTATTCATTAGATTAGAACGTGTTGTTTTCCAATACCCTTTTGTCTGATATCGCCGAAAACAAGTAGGTTCCCAAACCACTATCAGAACTGTCACAACCAATTATAAGCTTTATGTCGTTGTAATAAGGTGAACACGTCTGCACATGAAATTGCAACAAATGCAGCGGCAAAATTTTAAGAAGTTTCCCATTGTTTTGTAGTCGCAGTTTTAACAAGAATTTTTCTATGATAAGAGGGAGAGCAAAAACAATTAGAATGAACACGAAATAAATAAGATTTTTAAAATATGTACCAATTGTGTTTTAGTATGACTCCAGTTCGCCACTTAGTCAGTCAATTCGGAATATACAGTCTTTCCAAGTTAAAATCGTTTTGTTGTTGTTTTGTTAATTGTTTTGTTGTTAATGCGTTGCGTTGTTATTAACTTTTGAAAAATGAGAAGAAGTTGGGTGTGGAATTTTGCCACAAGAGTCGGCAACAAAGCCTATTGCTCGCTATGCAATGACCGGGCAAACAACGAGTTTTCTTGTAATGGTGGTTCGACAGGAGCTATTGGAAAACATTTATTGACAATTCACCATAAATCACCAACCCTCTCGACCGCTGAGTAAGTACAATTATTTAACTATTTTGCTTATGTATCTAAATAATTTTTATTACTAAACTACTATTAAATATAAGTATGTATGTAATTATCTAATTATATATTTTTTATAATTGTAATTGTAAAGTCTGGCTAGCCAAATTTTGCTGACAGATATTTCCTTGTTGTATCACCAATTGTTTAATAATTACTATACCGACTGAGGTCCGCAAACTATTATTTAAGTTCGTAAATAATTACGACAATGTGCGAAGTCGACGCGAAGCGTTGTATAACGAAAACCTGCAATGTTTTTTTTTAATTTATTTATATATTTAAATTTACAACTTACGTACTAAACATTTATATTCTCGCCAAATTGTTACGTTTGATGGCGAGATGCGCTTAGTTTTTATACACTTAACCTATTTAACTAATTATATATTTAACGTAGGCCACACATGTATGTATATAATATACAAAATACAAACTATTGCTTCATATAAATGGCAAATAATGTAAACAAATATGTCAGTATTTGTCAGCATTTGACATATAACCTAAAATTTTTACGCAGGTGTGTTTCACTGAAATATTCAATTCGCAATAAATTTAGTAGGTTGGTACTCTATTAATATTTTGATACTTTAAGTACTAGTTCTAACATTTGCCTATAACTTTGATTAAGTACGTGAATTTATTAATACCTGAATCTCATAAACAGGACAAGTGTGTAAAGAAACGGATAAACTAGAAGTTCTGGAAAATATCAATAAAATCAAAACATTGAAACGTAAACATATGGGTTTTTCGTTGACTGTACTTTAAATAGTGGTAGAAATTATGTGAGCTGACTTTGAGTGCACGTCAACATATATTTAACTTATTTCCTTAGGTACCTTACGTGTGCACAGAAAATCAAAAATATTTTCTAGTATCAAAACTATAATTCCTACTACACAAAGTGTGCCCAGCACAAGATTTTTTGAATTTCCCGCCAATAATTTGTTTAATATTTCAGTAGCCAGACGTTAGAGACCATTTTTTGGTATTTATATTTTTTAGTTACATGTATAACAGTAGTTCCCTGTAGCTATTAAAAAGAGTGAGAGTTTTGTTCTTAAAAAATAACCACTTACCTACGTTTTATTACAGAAATTCACCCGTAAATGTCGACGAAACGGAGCCTTGCGATGCGCATCAAACTGCAAGTCCTGGCCCTGGCACTAGTGACCAGAACGAACCCGCAGAAATACCACATAAACGAAGACGTTTCCGTCAAAGTCAATCTTGTGATCGGATGACATGTAGCATTGAAAGAACAGAAGACATTCACCAAGCTCTAGCAAAAATGATTGCTGTGAACCAGCTACCTTTATCATTCACAGCAAGCGAAGGGTTTCAGAAGTTTATGGTTGTAGTTGAGCCTGGATATAAAATAATTAAAGAAGACGCATTAAAACGCAGGTTAAGCCTGTTATCGGAAACTTTAAAGAAAAAAATACAGGATAAACTATCCAAAGCAAAAAGTATAGCCTGTACGGCAGACATATGGTCATCACGAACCCAAGATTCCTATTTAACGTGCACAGCTAACACAATCGACGATGAGTGGAATTGTACGTCAATGACTTTGAGTACACATGAATTAGTAGAACGACACACATCGGATAACATCGCTCAAGAAATAAACGAAATAAGTGAAAAGTGGGGCATTACATCAAATGTCTCAGCCGTGGTGACGGACAACGCAACGAACATTGTAAACGCCGTTTCGTCCACAGAAGTCCTAGAAAAAAAGAACCTAACGTGCACTGCGCATAGCATTCAACTGGCAGTGAACAGGTCTTTGGCTACAGAAGCCGTAGCAAACGTATGCACGAAAGCTAGTAAAATTGACGGACATTTCCGCCATTCTAATCTGGCGACTAAAGCGTTAGAGGGAATGCAACAACAATTAGGTATGAAAACACTTTGTCTCATACAAAGTTGCAAAACGAGATGGAATTCCACATACGAAATGCTTGATCGCCTACTTACTAATAGGATTCCAGTCATGAATGTATTAAATGACCGCACCAGAACTCCAGCTAGTACGGCACATAGATTGGAAATATTCGAATTGGAGTGGCTATTGATTGAAGAAATAGTGAAGATTTTGAAGCCACTGCAAGTTGTAACAACATTAATTTGCTCGGAAGGACATTCACCCGTTTCAATGGTGCGGCCGCTGCTTCAAACGGTAATAAAAAATCATTTGAATGATGAACCAAATGATTCTGAAACAAGCCGAATCGTCAAAGACATCATCAAATCCGAACTTAATGAACGATTTCATTTAAACTGGAATATACGCAGTCGTGTTAATCCCCGACAAATAGCATCACTACTTGATCCACGGTATAAAGACTTGTGTGATGAAAATGAGGACGCTAAAGAAATGATAAAAAACCGGGCAAGTGCGAGTCGGACTCGCGCACGAAGGGTTCCGTACCATAATGCAAAAAAAAAAAAAAAAAAAAACAAAAAAAAAGCAAAAAAAAACGGTCACCCATCCAAGTACTGACCACTCCCGACGTTGCTTAACTTTGGTCAAAAATCACGTTTGTTGTATGGGAGCCCCATTTAAATCTTTATTTTATTCTGTTTTTAGTATTTGTTGTTATAGCGGCAACAGAAATACATCATCTGTGAAAATTTCAACTGTCTAGCTATCACGGTTCGTGAGATACAGCCTGGTGACAGACGGACGGACGGACGGACGGACGGACGGACGGACGGACGGACGGACGGACGGACAGCGAAGTCTTAGTAATAGGGTCCCGTTTTACCCTTTGGGTACGGAACCCTAAAAACGAAGTCCGTGAGAAATTACGAAACAGTGTACCTATCGAGGAACCTGAACAGACCGTAAGCCAGTCAGCCAATGAAGGCAATGAAAATAACAAAACTGCCTTGGAATTTATTTATAAAAAAACGTGTTACTCAAATTTGCACCCAACTGAACAATTTAATTCGTACTTAGCGGAACCACAAATCCGATTCGATATGGACCCATTTTATTGGTGGAAGTTACGGGAAAACAAATACCCAGTGGTTGCAGAAATTGCAAGAAAATACTTGTGTATTCCAGCAACCTCGGCAAGTTCCGAAAGAACATTCTCGACTGCAGGTAACATAGGGGCTGTCCATAAATTACGTCATCGATTTTTGACGATTTTGGACCCCCCCCCCCTATAATCATCCAAAAATCATGCTTCAAATGACCCCATTTCCTCCTACTTCATGCTACCGTCATCCGATGTCCAGACCCCCCCCCCCCCCTAATTTGAAATGACGTAATTTATGAATAGCCCCATAGTTACTGCCAAACGAAGTTGCTTACATCCAAATAATGTGTCGCTGTTGGTATTTTTATTTCAAAATAAAAAATTCTTAGATTAGTAAGTTTAGTTATTTTAAAATATTTTTAATCAGATGGAAATTTGCATGTGGTAGATTTTTATATTTTGTAATAAATATAGTTAAATAAGCCTTATTATTTAAGTTACTTTGGGTCTTAGCCAAACAGTGAGGCACTATATTGTAATTAAAAGTAACTAAATATTGTAATTAAAAGATGTTAATAATTAGTTAGCATTTGATTGTTTTTTAATAATTGTTTTAAGATATTGCCGCTATGTGATTTGTATGTTTGATATACTCTTGTTTTAATTTTTACATGAATATCATTTTGATCTCAATTTTATTGTGTAATCATTTACATAAGTAGTCTACTCGTACTAATGTTTGATTTTAAATCATATTTTTTTATTTTACTTTCAAGCTTTTTGAACTAAAATATTATATTTTATTTATATACGTTCCCCAAGATTACCTACTTATTTTTAATATACAAAGAACTATGTTATTGATTATATATTCAGGACATTTATTGATTTATCATTTGTTAATTACATATTTATATTTTTTTATGTTTTAAAGGGTAGATAGAATTAAGTAAATCGTTTTAATAAATATTGTAAATTTTGAGCCTTTGTTTGACTTATATATACCTACCTACTGAACTCGATGATCCTAATTAAATAAAATTTTCACATCATCTATTCCGGTGAGGGCTATTTCAACCTTGCTGGGATAAAAGCGGCACTTTTCTAGTATGGGACACAATTTTTAACTTTGAATACTATTTACTACCTTAAATAATATTGTCAAACATAACAATTACCACATAGGTGATGTGAAAAGCATTATGTGTGTTATGTTAGCAAAATTATTTCTACTTTGAGCGTTAACGTTTGAATCCCTCCCTCTGCTTAGGATTCTATTTTAGAGTCCCTCGCTAGACTTGGGGTTTTACTGTAAAATCCTTCGTTTCGTTTAGGATTCAAATTACTCCCACGACGTAGGTAAATATGTCTACCATCTGCTAAAGACGGTACATAATAAAATCTGGCCATGTATGATATGGTAAATCTTTTAAATTAATGTTTACTTTAAAGCAGCATTTTTTCGTTAACTAAACAATAAAGTGTTAGTATTTTAAGTCTTATATAAAATACTACTTCGATAAGTAGCATAGGTATACTGTATTTCTAATTTTCTATTCGTATTGCAACATTGCAAGCAAAAACTACCAGCACAGATAAGGGTTTTGTAAACCGTTAATGAATTTCGAATCTATGAACCACGGAATAAGGTTAAGTATGACAGAAACTCGTCCTCTTAAGTACGCCGGTCCGTTCCTTCGCTACTTGTCAAGGACGTGTCCGGAGCCACGGGTAAATAAGATCCGTTTCTACGAATACCCGTTTATCCGTGGAGACGGATCCTAATTACACGTTTCTTAATTACACGTGCGGAACGGGCCAGAAAACCGTGTACGTGTTATTCGGAAACGGGTATTCGGAACGTGTAAACGAAACACGGACCCGACCGCGAGCCCTACATTATACCCTCCATTGTGCGACAGAAGTACCTAGGTAAAATATCTGTTCATGGTTATTGTAAGTTCGATCCTCATACGATAGTGTTATTCTAATAACTATGACAGAGAGGGTTGGAGTTTAGTATATTCAAATATATTTATTTGGTGAAAACATAAATCGTGTATGTGCTTATGTGCTTACATTAACTCAATATTGAAGATAGGTGTTTCAGTGTTCGAGTGAAATGTGGATATAGGATATATGCATTCAATTGCAATGACGTGAGAGAGGTTGGTATGTGTTGTCAAGTACATAATATTTGAGCTGTGAATCTTTTAGCTGTAATTTAAAGTATGCTTAGTAGCAAATGAGCGTGGTTATGATTGTGGGTTAACTAACAACCCTTCTAGTGTTACAGGTTACGGGTGTTACTCAATTTACGAATACCACATATGTAATTAGTGTTCAATATTTATTGTTAATCGAAATATTTACCACTATCGATAAAAAATTCAGAAAGGAAATAATTAGTGTGTAGGTATGTATTTTTGACGTTTTATTTAATGAGTAATTGTGGAACTTGCTTTGATTTTAGATATAAATGAAGCTATATTTTTATCATTGAATGTAGGTATTTAGTTACTTAGCCATAAATATCACTCATAAGATTTCTATAAATAGTATGGGCGCGAGATTAACGAACGTTGTAGGTACAATCATTAAATGTTTTAGCATATAACTATAACTATTTATTTATCAAATTCTCGGTTTACGTCTTCTTCGAGCTTCGAGTCCCGCCATCGGTTCCAGACTGCTTCCGCTTCCGAGAGTATACTCGTCACCTTGGAAACTCCTCTGCATGGGCTCCAAGTCAAGATGCAGATTTCGCACATAAGGCATCAAGGAGATTTACTTGTGGACAAGGTGGCCGAAGCTAGTTCAAACGGTGCGTTGGTTCCGATTTAATGTTATCTCAATGTTGATTTGACATGCCTTTATACTCTATGTTTTCATGTATATATAATTTACCTTTTAACCATAGTTCGAATAATAATTGGTTGTTTAATTGCATAAGAAAGTATACCAGTGTTTAGGGACATAAACCAACGTCTTAATACTTTATTAAACACTATTTATTTCTCAATTCCCGGTTCACGAGTGAGTGCGGCAGCTAGCCCTGTTCCATCGGCGGCTTCGTAGTGGCTGTCTCAGAGCATCCTCGTCTGAAGCTGACCAATCCCACTGCTGCAACGGGCGCCCCTACCTTCTACATGAAGAAGCGACCGGCAGCGCTACGCCGCATCTGAACCTTCACTCTACTCATTGGATCCTGTGCAGTATTCACCTGCGTGGGATGAGCAAGCTTTGGCTTCTCCACGACGTGAGAGTATCGTAGCCCACCAATCAGATCCTAATACGGAAACGGTGACGTAGATCATTACCAATCATGTTAGGTGTACTAAAACGGTTAAATAGGATTATTAATTTATTACGGTATTTATCTGTAGGTAGAATTATTGTAGGACATTCGCCATATTTGTATGTTTATATTATTGCGGTTTTAATAAATTAATAGGTAGAGATATTTTATTATGGACTCTGGTTTCAAATGTAGGTACGGATTTTATTTCTTAACGTTCATTATTGATTTAGAAATCTAGTCAATGATTCTTGTGATTATCTGATGATTTATTTGAAAGCATATGACTCATTGACGATGTGAGGCTTCTAGGACATTCGGTAAAGCCATCTGTGTGATAATTGATACCTATTTAATGATCGTGATTATGTACTCATATTTTAATGCAAGTATTTACTAGTTCATACAAACGTATGACTTTGAGCTAATCATATACATATATATCTCTCTCTCCTACGATCTGGTTCAGCTTTAGCTGGTTGCGAATCACTGTATCATTTGTAAAGCATTGTAGTTACATTGCTAATGCGTATCATTTTATCTATTATTACTGATAATATTTGGTAAACAGATTGGTATATTTCTTATGGTCTTACAATTATACTTGAGCTACGAGTCCGTGTGATTCGCAAATAGCTATATGCTATACAGTTCAAGAGTCGTGAAATGCTATTGTGGGTGTATATTTTGAATATTTGGTATATAGTTTGATCTATATTTAGTCAATATTTTATACTTGCCCCAGATTCATTTGTCATATTGAAACAAGTCATTTGACTAGTGTTGTTATTAGTACCTATTACTACCATTTTAGATTACGTCCAATTGAAAGTATATTATGTTTATTTACTTTCTTCAAGGTTCTTTGAATTACCCATAATTCAATTATTTTAAATATCGCTAATAAGTCAATTATTTTAAATATCGCTAATAAGCGATGGTTTCACTCCAGGTTGATGGAGTACAGCATGAGTGCATGTATCATTGAGTATGATTCAATCTGGACGCAAGCCGTGATGCAAATGCTTGGCTTTTAATTACATTAATGGGTAAATGTAGCAAATCCTATCCACAACTGGCTTTTAACTTAAATAACAGTTGTTTTACCCTTTGCGTGATATTGCGTAATATATTAATATAATAAAATGGCTGATCTCATGATAGTAGGGGCAACGCTTATATCATTGTCTTGTTTATGGTCGTTCTTGGCACTCATGTCAATTACTTACTTGGTATAAGTCTCGGTTTCTGTACTCGATAGTATAAACCATTACGTGATATATTCCATTTAGGCGACAGGCCTAAGGTACTGCAGACGGTGCAGGTCCTAGTGACATACCTATGGATATATTCTCGTAGAGACTTGCGGCTCGACATATAGGAGTTGTCCATGGATCGACGTATGCATGATAATTTTATGAGACTTAAAAGGTTGCCTTATAGTTGACTGCAACCAGCTATTTTATGTTACAATATACTTAATTAAGATAATAAAATCGTGCGATGCCAGAATTCACCCGTCAGTCCTATCTCATGCTAACATATCGTTATATATTATATCTGAACTTGTTAGTAAATCTTATATTTTCATATTTGATCATTTTGTCAGAAACACATTTAAATCTTTTACTTGTTTTCATAATTTTCAGGCACCCTTTTATATAAATTAGAAATATATTAAATTCTGATATATCTCACAATGGCATTTTATATGAAGAAGGTAGTGTTTATAATAGCCGTTTGTTAATAAATAATATTCAATTATTTGGATAGGATTTTATAAATTCTTCTCTAGGGGCGTTACCTGATATTTCTAGTTCTTTGAGGTTTTATTTATTAGGTAATACTTGAGGTTTTTATTTATTAGGCAATATTTAGGATCCTTGTGACATATGTTAGCTTCATCCTATTTTAGGAGCGTTATCCGCTAAATCTCGTATTTTAGGTTGTTATTTACGTATTAGGAAATATTTAGAATTATGTATTGTGCTTGTTGGAACATATTCCAGATTTTATGTTATGTAGTAACATGTCTCACACCTCGGAGAGCTTAGGTTATTACTTGTCATAATGTTGGTCTATATTTCCCAACTAGATGATCTTGGCATACCTTCCTTATATATTTACATAAGGTTTTATTTATTACTGTGACATATTTTATTATGTTTGTGTACAGGTTAAACTTGGGCAGTCAGGTTTTTGTCCCGTCTTGTTTTCCTGACTTAGGTATTTGGCCCTAGCAATCAAGGCGGTATATCCTAATGTGTCCTAACTAGACGTCATTGGATATAGAGCTTATAAATTATTGTATTAATTCAGCTTGCAAACTTAATATATTTGAATGCAATAAATCAAATTCGTTAGCATTCAATACCTTGTTTATTTTATACTTCATCCCCTCTAGCCTAGACCCTTATATACTAAATTTCAGTATTATTTTCCAAAGGTTTCAATAATAGAGAAAACTGAGGAAAATTTCAGTATTTCAGGTTATAAAGCTTCTATAGTAGAACTTAGGCTGGGTAAGACATTACAATATGGTTTAGGCCGTGTCCAGGATGTTAACTTACTATTTATTTTATTTCGTGCCTTTCTTAAGGCACAATTTGATGTTCGTGCATTGGTCTGAGGTTGAAAGTGAGTCATGTTCTTTGTCTGTACTGTGTTCTAACAAGCATTGTTTAGGTTAAATATTTATCTTTTAAGCTGTTTCGATTAATTTTATTCCATTTAGATGTGTTTAGGTCGCTGAATATATTTATAACAATATTTGTTCTAGGTGTTTTTGTTCACAGATGGTATTACCTTAATTGATTTCATATTGCTTATAGGTCGCAGAATCTATTTATAACAAATTTGTAGTAGGTATATTGCTATACTTATGCTGTGTGTGTTTATAAAATTTAATTTTCAGGGATTATTTTATTATTTGGTACGTATACATGTTTTTTTTCCTTTTACATGTAATATTTTATAATTTCGTACTGTTTACCAATATTTACTTTTTGTTTTGTTTTAGTTTTGCCGCTATGTGTATCTTGTGTTTTGGGGCTAGTGTGTGCCAGTTCGTGACACAGTAACTTCTAAATGGTTAGGTATATTAATTGGATGGTCATTTTATTTTAGTGATAGCTCTTGGATATGTTTACTCAAAATCGGTCTTTGCATTTTATCGCATTTGTTTCTTTTCACGTAAAATCTGAATGTCTTATTTTACACGTATAACGGTACTTAAATATTTGTATTGTATTCGCGGACGAAATAGTTGAAAGGGCTGTAGAGTTGATAGTGTCACTTTTCTGGTTTTAAATTACGGTAATTCTGTATTTGTTTAGGTCGATACGGGTAAATTAAGATTCAAGTGGAGATTTTATATAGCATTTTATATTGATTTTTCCGTTGCGGTTATAGTGTTTAAAAGGTAACCGGTTTAATGATGTGATAGTGTGCTTTGTGTCAATTAAGTGTGTATTATAAAAGTGTGTTGAAATTATTAATAATAATTACCTATGTGAATGGTAATTTTATTAAGTGCCGGTATTTTGTGGTTATCAGTC
Organism: Cydia splendana; assembly: GCF_910591565.1. Classification (NCBI taxonomy): domain Eukaryota; kingdom Metazoa; phylum Arthropoda; class Insecta; order Lepidoptera; family Tortricidae; genus Cydia; species Cydia splendana. Next base: position 189,055 of record NW_026946836.1, on the reverse strand, counting down.
ATATGAATTAGTGTTTTATTTAGTGCAGCTGTTTTTGAGATTAAGTGAGATAGTGGTTCATTTGATATATTTTCAAGATAATTATCAGTGATTTATTAAAAAGTGATAATTTTATTTAGTGCAGTGCTTTGTTTATTTATAGTGCGCGTGTGTCAAGTCAGTGATGTAATATAATTATACATGAGTATTAAAATTCTATGAATTTTAAATGAATGGAAATTTATTTTTAATGACGGTATATCCGAGACTCTCAGTTTTATGTGTGTTAGTTGTGATTTTATTTAGTGCAGGTGTTTTTAAAAAATTGGTTGTTCTACGATTTGTGACATGAGTTCGTTTAGTGCTGGTGATTTAATTAGTGATTCCTTTGACAAAATAGTGATTTTATTAATTTATCGCGAGAATATTAGTAAATAATAAAATAAAGCTTTCTTATTTTCCAAATATCTTATACAAAGTTAATATCGGTTTAGTTTTTTCTTACTTAATTTATAGGGGCCCCTTCAGATTCTTCCACCTCGTTCTGTCCTGGGCTACTGTTAGCGAGTTTTTGTTGGTTACTTTTACAATATCGTCCGCCCAACTTTTGTCATGGATGTCCGACTTTTCTTTTCCCAACCGGACCGGCGGTCCATTTGGTAGCGGCGAGGGTCCAACTGGTCCAACATTGGTCTGTGCTCCTTGCTACGTGTCCGGCTCATCGCCATTTCAGTTTTAAGGAATGGTGTAATGCATCTGTTAATTTAGTCTTTTTTCTAATTGTTTGTCTTTTTTTTCTCTATTTATTTTTCTTAGGTTTAGGATGCTTCGTTCCATGGCTCGTTGACAACTAATTATTTTGTTTTTAATGTTTTGTATAGGCCTAAGTCTGGGACATATACGTCAAGCAGGGTAGAATACAGGTATCCATCGTAGTTCTTTTCATACTTAGGTTGTAGTCGCCTTTCAATATGTCTTTATGCGCCCAATATTTATTCCAACTACAGGTGATTCGCCTATTAACCTCTTCTTCGTTGCTGGTCTTGTAGCTATCCACGTATTCTATTTCTACACCGTCTAATAAAATTGAATTTTTAGAGCTATTCGTCATTATTTTAGTTTTATTTAAGTTCCATGTGCGGACTAGCTTTCTTGCTTTCTATGGTAAGCTCGCGTATCCATTAGGTTTTAGCAAAAATTACAATGAGGTGGTGAAGACGTGTATTGTTCATTCCTTCCATTGCCCGGTTCAGTTCGGCGTCTATGTATTGCAGAACGGCTGTAAAAAAAAGCTTAGGAGACAGTGGGTCGCCTTGCCTGAATCTATCTAGTTGAAACTCGTTCCCTCTGGTTACTAGTTTGGGTTGAGTAGATGTTTATTAGGATTCTAATTATTTCTGGGCTTATTCCGCATGGTTTAAGAGCGGTAATTGACTACGTCCAAATGATATTATTGCGAGTATAATAAGATATTATCAGTGATTGAGTTAAGGAAATCTATTCTTGTTTTGAATTGGTTTTATAGTTCATTTATTATTCTAGTTAAGTGATATGAGTGATGTGATCTTGTTATTTTTAATCTAATGAAACGTGACTGGCATTTTATCTCATTGTATAAGTTTTAGTTTTTAGGGTTCCGTACCCAAAGGGTAAAACGGGACCCTATTACTAAGACTTCGCTGTCCGTCCGTCCGTCCGTCCGTCTGTCACCAGGCTGTATCTCACGAACCGTGATAGCTAGACAGTTGAAATTTTCACAGATGATGTATTTCTGTTGCCGCTATAACAACAAATACTAATAACAGAATAAAATAAAGATTTAAATGGGGCTCCCATACAACAAACGTGATTTTTGACCGAAGTTAAGCAACGTCGGGAGTGGTCAGTACTTGGATGGGTGACCGTTTTTTTTTTGCTTTTTTTTCGTTTTTTTTTTGCATTATGGTACGGAACCCTTCGTGCGCGAGTCCGACTCGCACTTGCCCGGTTTTTTGTTTCGTTCTCTCGTAATTATTTACGATGTCAGTTGTTATTTATTATTAGTATTCTTACTCCGGTAAACTCCGTAAATATACTAAGGGCGATTGTAACAGACTGACATCTACATTCATTTATTTACTCTCTCGGAAATTACTGAATCTGTTAGGATTGAATTTTCCGCGTTATATTGGCACTGTTAATGCGACAGTGGAGTCGGAGCGCCATCTGGCTTTCAATGGGTAAACTAGTAGGTAGCTTAGTTTTGGTTCACTATTTACTACCCTGCAAAATTATATAATTTAATATTTTAGATGAAAATTATTAAAGCAATATTTATTGTTTAATTAATTAAATACTACTACTACTTCATTGTGCTTTTTAATTTATTCATGTTATCCTTAGAGATGCCATCTGTTGTAAGGTAGATGAATCAACATACGCGGGAATGAAGTAGACCAATCATATGCAAGGGTGGCAAATGTTAACCAATCAAAACTTTCGATTTTGGTTCAACCATTGAGGAACTTGCATTAACATGGCGGTTTAGGGGTTCTCAGGGAACCCACGAGCGAGGTTATTTAAGGAATCGAAAAGAGGATTCGAGGCTTTTTCCGTCAGCAGAGCGTCGAGTCAATAAGGAGTCCTGTGAGTGTTAGTTTGTAAGGAAAACCATGTGTTTAAGCTTGTTTGCAGATATGAAACTCAATGGGCGAGACGCCGCTTACAGCACCCTGGTACGATGGGCGTGAAGACTGGGCGTGTGGTCACCGCGGGGCAGCTACCAAAAGCACTGCATTTCGCAATCATCAAGCGAAGCTTCACCCGGGCCGTGGGCGTGTATAATTACACGAATCCATCACGTGACCGCTGCCCATCGACTACTTGTCACGGTACGTTAATTCATTTAAACTTAATTATTTGCATGCCATTTTATATCTTGAGGAAACCTACATACATGTTGCATTCGTCCATAGGCTGCATTGATGGCATACTATCCGTAGAATTTTAGGTTTGTTTGATACTGGCGAGTTAAAAATAGAATCATTATTTTTATATTATCGTTGTGTGAATATAGCGGGTAGTTTGCATAGACCGCGTTACATTATACTAGGGCTCCCGGTATCCGTGTTACACGCCGAAACGGATACCCGTGTTCTTAAGACCGGCGGTGCTAAGAACACGGTTTACACGGAACCGCCGGGATCCGGATACGTATCCAAGAACCGTTCCCAAGAAACGTTTCTCAGATACGTATCTCCGTTTACACGGGTACTTAAGACCGGCCCGAACGGATCCGAAACAGTTTGAGCCAATCAATGCTCTAGCTCTGGGTATGCAAGGTCTACTATTGAATGTTGACTTGAACTCGTTTAGCGTACGAATTTTTTTTAAATTATTTATAACAGTTTTAACACATGTGTTAATATAACATATTTAACCAACTATACAATACAGGGTCATTTTTGGACCGTTAGCCATATTGTGCGAGGTGATTAGGTAGGCCATACTGAACAACTTTTTGTATGGGACCAACTCCGAAATCACAAAATTTTTTTTGGCCGTTTAATACATTTTGGTCGAGTGGATGTCGACGTTTTCTATGGGAAGGCCAAATTTTTTTAGGGATTTCGAGGTTGGTCCCATAGAAAAAGTTGTTCAGTATGACCTACCTAATCACCTCGCACAATATGGCTAACGGTCCAAAAATGACTCTGTATATGAATGGAAGTAGGTGTCCCTATTCTATATAGTCTAAAAATGAATTCCCGTTGATGTACTGTGTTCATATGAGTAAAATTGGCATTATTAAGTCAGAGTGCTATTTATTTTAAGATGTCCTACAATGATTATTATCACATATTTGACCAAAATATCAGATAATTTCCCCGTAAATTGATATTGATGACAATAGTAGTGATACTGTCGAGCAATGAATTAGAGCTGTTGTGATTTGTTTTTGATGTTTGAGATTGTTCTGTTTTCACATAAATTTGCGAGTATCCGCCAGATGGAGGCGATGATTAATGGAGTGTATCCGCTAGATAGCGGCGATGATTACTGATTATTTTTATTAAGCCGTTGCTCGATGGACTATTTTTGACTAGAGAATTGAGGATTGTTAAAGTAATTTTGAACAATCATTTTTTCTGGTTGGATTGATAACAAAGTTTGATTTTAATAGTAATTTGAGAGAGACCCAAATTGTGGGTCAGGAATGACCAAGCGATGAGATACTGTGCCGAGTATTTTGTTACAGAATCAAGATTCAAGTTGAATCAGTTACATCTAATAAATGAAATTCAGGTTTGAAACCTTCACTTTTGAGCTTCCTAATTGCATCACTACCTAGTTGTTCGGTCATTGCCGTCACATATACCGTCTTTATCCGCACAGTTTTTGACACTTGTTGAATCATTCAACAAGTGTCAAAAACTGTGCGGATTACGTGCTACAAAGACACGGACGCTTGGATATACTGGTCAATAACGCAGGCGTTACCGCCAAAGACCTGGAAAAAACTACTTATGAAGACTCAGTTCGAGTTCTTAACACAAATTACTACGGTAACTTAAGCGTGGAGAAACATTTCTTTCCAATCCTTAATGATAACGCAAGAGTCATTAACATTTCCAGTATCTGTGGACACATTTCTAATCTCCGAAACAAATATTGGATCGGCAAGCTGACGAATAACAATTTGGAGAGAGCTGATATTGATGCATTCGTCAACTGGTTTCTAGACTCCGTCAAAAACGGGAAAGTAAAGGCTGAGGACTTCTTCCAAACTGAGATGCTCGCTTACAGGATTTCCAAGATAGCGCTTTGTGCGTTGACCATTGTGCAACAGAGAGAGATCGGTCGGAACATTTCTATCAACTCCATATACCCTGGGTTCGTGAAGACCTCAATTAACCGTGGAATGGGTTTTTATTCAGAAGAACGGGGAGCCAAGGCTCTCGTTTATTTAGCCCTTGTACTAACAGGATCGATGTAGGGTGACTGGAGAGGGGTTGGTAGTGATAGGCTCGGTGTCTAGTATAATAATTCCATAATAATACCATTTATTCTATTAGCTTATGCGTATATATACATGTATTTTATCGCTGATACAAGCAATATGCATTATGTCGCAGCAATCCATGAAGTTACCGTTAAACACTAAATGTAGTTGTTTACTACATTACACCTCCCCCGAAAGTCCGTTTCCCCCCCGGGGTGGCAGGAGAAAAAAAAATAATGCATGTTACTTGCTTACATTTGTTAAAAAAAAATTTAAGAAGTTATTTGATCTCATTGTCTTTTAGACAGGTAAAATAATTAAAAAAAAAATTGATTCGTGGTTCAAACTTTTTGCTCTTTCTAGTGTCACTGTGAAAGGTAATGTATTAGAGATATGATAATATTGTTTTAAGAAGATTTTATTTGGAAAGAAGTATACTTGTCTAATGTTATCACGTTTTAATGTTACAATGTTACTTTGATGCTTGGTTTTGTATTTTCATTCCGTTTTGGTATGCCTCAACGATAGCTATAATATAATGTTTTAACCAGGGACCGGAACCGGTTACCTTAACCGGGGTTTTTAATAGGGTTATTTTAAAAGTGGTTATAAAAACCCCTACCATAACGGTAACCGGCTGATAAGGTAACACTTTGATTCGGTAACCGTATCAGATCGAGTTAACCTCGGTTACCGGTAACCGAAATAAAAACCCAGTCGATTCAGTTACCTCATAATAAGGTTTTGAACCAGTTCAAACGATTGTAATCTTTACGCACACTTAAATTGAACTTATTATTGAATAACCGTGGTTGGCATGGGCGGTCTATTAAGTCTCCAGCACAAACATGTTTTTTTGTCGGTAACTTTGTCACGTAAATATTCCTAGCCCGGCTGTGGGCTTTCCCTGAGGAAACTCACGGACAATTAAAGTTACTAAATTAAATAAAAACTAAATCTTACCAAAAGCTCAAGCAGGTGCTAAACCTATTTCCATCAACTATTCAGGGCAATAAAGGACATGAATGAAAGTTAGTTTTTGTGACACATCATTTATTACTAATTCGAACACGGGCAGTTACTCTACATGTAAATCATTAAGCTAGCATAAGCACCTTATTTTAATAATGTCAGACGACAGAGCTGGGTCGTGCCAGAAATGGTTCTAAAATGATTTACAAGCAGACCTATCTAAATTTGTTAGTCCCTAAATTATCATTTGCCATCACATATGATTCTACTAAATTCTTTAACTTTAAATTTGGAAATGCTTCTAGGACGGAAGGAAAGCGTACACCAACCTCATAACAATGTTCCACCAGTTCAAGCCCGACGTGTGATCCTCCGCTGTGCCGGAGCTGATTTGCTGCAGCGGGAATCTGACCCGACACCGCAGAGCAACACCAAAGGACTAAGGTCTCAGTTTGAAGGTGACGTCACCTCCATCCAGCAGAAGAGCGAAATTCTTATGGCGAACTGCTCACCAGACACAGTTGAAGTTTTAGGAATATGGACAGACTTCCATACTCTGATATGCGAAACGATTTCACATACGTAGTAACATAAAAACGAAAAACCCCAGTCAGCTGAAAGAAACAATTCAAGATTAATAACTAGTAGCATGTGCTCTGCTAACCTAAGAGACATTATATGATCTAAGTTTCTCACCAGCTGGAAATTCCTAGAGTGGACTCATCTCACAGCTGTGATACTCCCTCCCACCACATTGTTTTACCAGCAGACTGGAAACAAAGCGAAATGGTCAAACAAAGATTCAACAAGGAGTTGCACCTGAGGACATCCATATATTATCATATTCTACTTACTGTTTGTGGCAAAATAACAACAGCATGAGCTCCCTAGCTCATGGATGCAGCGGCTACTGCATAACCAAGCCTCTGATCGATGCTACCAGAGCATGATGTACTTCGCTTCACAGTTCTATGTATAAAAGATGCCCATCCAGGGCGAAAACCAGCCAGGAAATGATCTCAAACCATTCTGTCCCTGGGATGACACAATCAAAATAACAGTAACTAATGAAATTCATGGAATAATTTTATATGCAAGTATAACCCAAAGAAATAAATCATATTCAATTATTTGAATATATTTCAACCTATTTTATATTTATAAATTAAGTTTTTGATTTAAATATTTATTAATATTATTCCATAAATTTAGGATTTAATTTGAAGTAGCAACACCATCAGCTTCAATTTGTTTCCTATTGGCAGAATGCCTGTCATGTATATTGTTGCTACATCAAAGACTTCCTTGCCATAGAACAAAACTACACTATATTCGAGACAATCCTAAAAACGTTAAACTGAGCTAACCATACAAAGTGCCGTGTCACAATACCCCTCTCCCCGCTGTTGCGTTTTACCAAGGGTAAAACGCTCGCTGTCCTCAGCGACTATCTAATCTAAATCATGTGTCACAAGAAACGAAAAAAAACAAACAGAACAACCTCAACCATACTTAGTATGGGAGAACCCAAAACAAAACCACCACCGAAGTGATTGCCGCAGGATCGAGATTGCTATCCAACAGAAAAGCCAAAGTAAACCACACAACTCCACATACCAAAACCAATAAACTAATAAATTTTGAATTTTCTATCTCGAACCCACACAACCTAAATACAAAAAAAATGTGGTATCCGCCAGCCGGAAAAATCCACACCGCAATATCCAACTAACCAGTTAACCATCCCTTGGTTCTACCAGCACAACTTTACCCAGTTGCGCTGGCAAAACCAAACCAACTGCCAGGACCGATGTTCAGCATACTCAAAATATTTCTCCGCTAGACCGGGCAAAATTAAAATCAAACAATTCCTACTACTAAGTTTACTAATATAAACTAGAGTAGCTAAATAACGAAATTTGCATTCCAAACTAAATTCAAAGTATCCAAAATTACTAACCGCTAGTTAGCTAAATTATAATTATGTGTTATGTGCCTGAGAACGTGTGCTGAGAGAAAAAAATAAACGGACTACATAACCAAACCGAAAAACAACGTCCGCGGTATGCAGTGCGCGCCCTGCGATACCTCACAAAATAAAGCCTCTCCTTCTCACACCAAAAAAAACAACGCCAATCCACACATGCACGGAATCCGCCACGTATTGGCTAAAACCATCAGCACCATAACACCCAAATTTCTGCGTGACCTCGCACGACAGCAAAAAATAATCCCACATTAAAGACAACGCTCTTGACGTTAATTGAGCTATGGTTGCGCCGCTCCATACATTCATCGCTTTCAGTTCGTAGCATCCTTCCACGTTCATACTGTGTGGTGAAACAGTTATACCTGTTCGCCACGTCTCTGACAATTGGTGATTAAATATGACTTTGCAATATTTAACACTGTTGCTAAACTACAACCATAAAAACCTGTATGAGCTCTATTGTTCAGTCAACGGTGGCGGCGCGGCGAGCAGTACCCTGTACGCGGGCCGCACGTCCACCGTTCACCCTGTTCAGTCAACGATGGTGGCGCGGCGAGCAGTACCCTGTACGCGAGCCGCACGTCCACCGTTCACCAAACCAGAAGCTGCTACCTTCCCTTTCAGGTCTTTAATGTGCCATGATCCTATACTAAGACCATTTTCAGTTTCTAACTCGTAGACTAAAGGCGACAACACTGCCTTTACTCTACACTTAACATATTTCGGGGCGAGTTTCGCCATCCTAAAATTCTGTGCGTCACTCTGCACATAATTACGTTTCCATACTAAATCGCCTACTGCAAATTGTTCTGGACGTCTTCTCAAATTATAATTCCTAGCATTTGTTTCGTGTGCTCTCAATAAACGTAACCTAACCTGATGAAAAATATCCTTTAAAATCCCGAAATTACCCGCATATTCCTCCCTAGGTACACCTGGCTCGTAGTCCCTATCTGTGTCCTTATAAAACGACCCATTGATAACTGGCTCTCTAGCATGAACTAAAAAGAAAGGAGACTCATTTGTGGTTTCATTTACTGCACTGTTTATTGCAAACTGAATTTGGTGCAATTTTTCGTCCCAAGTCCTATGGTTCTCCTTTACGTACGAAGCTACAGCTGTCATGACCTTTTTATTGTATCGCTCAACCAGGTTTACCTGTGGAGTATATCGAGGTCCGTAAAAAACTTTAGGTACGTTATAACGCTTCATCAACTGTCTAAATTCCGATCCCGTAAACTGAACTCCGTTATCAGTAATTACGGTTTCAGGTACACCGTGCTTCAAAATGACATGGTGCTCAAAAGTCTTCGCCACCAACGCGCTGGTTGCGCGGCGAAGCGGAAAAAGAAGCGTATACTTTGAAAAGCAACACGTAACCACAAACAAAAACGTAAATCCTGCACGAGAGCGCGGAAGGGGACCTACCAAATCAATACTTAACGCTAACATCGGTCGATCACATACTTTTGGCTGTCCCATTAGACCTGGAGTCGCTTTCTGTGAATGCTTATAGGCTGCACAGGTATCGCAAGCCTTCACGAAATCGACAACGTCTTTGTACATCCCTGGCCAATAGTATGTCAACGACAACCGCCTATGAGTTTTAAATACTCCAAAATGTGCCGCGGTTGGTTCGCAATGATTCGCGTGTAAAACAGCGTTCCTATCACCCTTGCGCACTACCTCTTTCCAGTCAAACTCTCGCAAAAGATTATACTTGTTTTTACTCAACCGGTACAATTTCCCTCCCCTAATACTATAGTTTGGGAAATTGGCCGGCAAAGTTTCACAACCTTTAAACGTCCTGTCATACCATTCGTCAGTCACGTCGTTAGGATTCACTTGGTCCACGGCGTCAACCTTCATGAGCCTGGACAGCGCATCAGGTACGACATTGTCGGAGCCCTTCCTGTGCTCAATATCAAAATCAAATTGAGACAGTCTGCAACCCCAACGTGCCAACCTGCCCGATGGATTTTCCAGGTTCATGAACCACTTTAGTGACGCGTGATCCGTAATCACCTTAAACCGACGCGAGCCTAAATATGCTTGGAACTTCTCAACCGAAAACAAAACCGCAAGAGCCTCTCTTTCCGTCGCGCTGTAATTCCGTTCACACTTGTTCAGAGAACGACTAACGTACGCAATAGGATGCTCCTGGCCATCAATAGTCTGTGAGAGCATGCCACCTACGCCATATGAAGATGCATCAGCGTGTACCGAGAACACTTTGCTAAAGTCTGGAACCGCCAGAATCGGAGCTGTCACTAATGCATTCTTCAAGGTGTTGAAAGCGTTATCGGCCTCAACAGACCATTGAAAAGCCGGGGCGTTCTTCCCCTTTGAAGTTAATTTATTTAAAGGCGCTGCTATACTTGCGAAGTTCCTTATAAACCGACGGTGCCAAGAGCACATGCCCAAAAACGTCTTTACTTCACGAGAAGTCGTGGGTATGGGAAAGTTCAAAACGGCTGAAACCTTCTCTGGGTCAGTTCTTAAACCTAATTCATCAACGACATGACCCAAGTACTTAATGGACTGTCTAAAGAACTTTGACTTGCCGAAATTTATCGTTAAATTGGCCATTTTCAACTTTTCCAACACACGGTTCAAAAGAAGCAGATGTGTCTGAAAATCTGACGAACATATGACAATATCGTCCACGTAACAGAACACCATACCATTCTCTATGTCACTGGTTATGTTGTGGTCAATGAGTTTATCCATGAGCCGTTGTTGTCGCGCACTCGCGCCACACAACCCAAAAGGCATGACTTTAAATTTAAATAACCCACGACCAGGGACACAGAAACTAGTTTTCTCCTGCGAACTTTCATTTAGCGGTATTTGCCAAAACGACGAGCTCAAATCAATGGTCGACAGGTACCGTGCTTCCTTTAAGCTATCTAAAATTTGCGGAATGTATGGCATGGAATACGAGTCGCCCTTTGATACTGCATTTAGTTTCCTACAGTCTAAGCAAAACCGCCAGTCCCCATTTGGCTTCTTCACTAAAAGTGCCGGGTTGTTCCAGGGACTTTCGCACGGAGTAACAACATCTAACTTCAACATCCGGTCTAATTCGGAACTTAAAGCTGCACGCTTCTCAGGAGAGAGCGGATACTGTCGCGTTCTAATAGGCTGGGCATCGCCAGTGTCAATTACGTGTTCGACTAACGACGTCCTACCTAATCCTTTTTCCTCGAACGAGATATCCTTGAACTTCCCTACCACTGAGTCGGCTAGTTCTTGTTGTGCTGAAGTTAAATTGTCGTATGCCTGAATGGTATTCACCGGATTTACTGAAATACTGGACAAACTTAAATAATTGTTTGGTCTTTCTATGTAGTCGATGCTGTCAAATAATTCTGGCGCTAAATTAAATGCGCGCCAGAAATCCACGCCTAAAATAACGTCCGAGACAATACTGGGCACAACATAAAACTGAATAACCTTTGTAACATTTTTGAATGTTACCGGAACAAAAATGTACCCCAGTGACTGGACTACGACGCCATTTGCAACGCTACATGTATTAGACTCCATTCGTTGGAGCTCAAATCCAAACTTAATAAAATCTTTATAAGACTGCCGTCCTAAAATTGAAACTGCAGCTCCTGAGTCTGCCAAACCGTAAATGTCAAAATTACACACCTTAAGTTTCAAATATGGCCGAATGTCACCTTCCCTAGGTGCGAAGAGAATCGTAGCAATCGAATTATAACTTAAGAATTTTTTCATTGAAGCACTCAATTTATCCGGAAAAATATTGCTACAATTCGGCCCTATTCGTTTTTTGTCTGTGAAACGGAACGTATTTCCGCGCTTTGACTTTGACGTTTACGATCTGTCTGTGTTGTCTGTGACTGCCGGTTCGGACAATTCCTCGCTATATGATCTTTTGTACCACATGAATAACAAATAATCTCGCCTTTAGATGGTTTAGCCCTGCATCTCTTAAAATCATGCGCAGTGCCACCGCATTTATAGCAAGTAGGAACCGCGGCAGAGTTCTGTGCATGTGTGGATTGCGTGGACGAGCGTTGAACGTTCCTAACAGCGTTACTTTGTTGCCCACTCGATTTCGCTTGCGCTGGCGACCTACAAAATGTTTGTGAACGCTTGCTACTACTAACATCTACTGCGTTCACCTGTTTGGACTTGGCTTTATATGCGAAATCACTACTAAGTGTGTGAGCCGAACTAGACTTGTTGGGCTCAACAAAATACTGCGTACGCTGTGATGCCTGCTCTAATTTCCTACAACAATCCTTCAGCTCGGCTATAGAATCAACCTTTACTAATGCCAGTTGTTGTGAGAAGCTAGGCCTAATGTTATTCATCAAAATCTGCAACTTTTCCTCCTCCGGCAATGGATTCTTCAAGCGACCAAAAAGACAAGACATAATTGCAAAATAAATGTGCACTGGCTCTTCTAAACCCTGTGTTCTTGCAAGAATCTCACACCTTAGGCGAAAATCAAAGTTTGCAGGCTCAAACTCATCTAATAAAATGGTTTTTAAGTCATTCCAAGAAGAAACTTGTTCCTTTATACCTCTGTACCAAAGCAAACCCTGATCAACAAACAATTGAGCTGCCGAGTTAAACAAAACCACATCTGACACACCATAAGCCAACTTGAGTTCATCGACACGCTCTAGGAAAGACCTCGGATCCGTGTTACCATTAAACTTGACTCCCCATTTAGCCACATTTTTGTCTCCGGAGCAGTGAACTTGCAGCTCCCTAGTAGGGACTGCCTGTGAAACCTGAGTCACTGCTGCCTCACTGTCGCTAGAGCTGCTGCCTGCCTGCCCTATACTGTCCAACTGTGCTAACAAAGCGTCAAGCCTATTTGTGAATTCAATCTTCTGAGCCAACTTCCCCGGATCTTCATCCACCTGAACCCGCAGAAGCCTGAAGTACAAATGACTACCCAGAGCCTTCGACCTGTTCCCGGAGTATCTATCCTTCGACTGAACAAACTTAGCTACTAAGGATGACAAATCATTTAATTTATCAGAAATAACTTTCAATTCTGACTCCGGGTTCAAATCTGTATCCAAAATCTCATCTGGCCGACACTCACCTACCAAATTCCTCAACTGTTTCCTAAGACCCTCAACTGTTGAGTGTGGTGTCTCTGACCTGATCTTTACTTCATAAATCAATTCATCGCGCAGCAAAGAGTGAAATTGCACAGAAGTGGCCATTGTATAATAAGTTTAACTCAAAAAATAAACAAATATGATGGCAAAAGATTTACAAATCCAACTCACACTATTGTAGTCTGACAATTATATTAAACAATGTTATATCAATGTGTTTTACTATGTTTTACCTTTTATCTGTGTATGTATATTTCCTTGTCTTTATTGAACTAAATTTTCTGACCCAAAATATAACAGTGAATGCAAAACCAAAATTGTTCACAATTTAAAAAAATCGTTCAAAAATCAAGTAAAAGTGTCTGTTCATAAATGTCAAAATTTCACAATTCGTTTTTTTTTTATACTTTCTAATAAAATATAACAATTTTTTTTGAATTAGTTTATTTGTGTGTAAAAATAACCTGTCCTATATATGTTTACTGTTATTAAAAAACTTTCGAGTCAAAATGTCTGAACTTATTTATACAAAGCTTCTCAATTTTTAAAGCAATTTCTGCACGAGCTTAAAAGCTTTCCGAACTTCGCCTTAACAAAGTGTCAACTCAATTCAATTGCAATACTCATAAAAGCTCAGCTACAATAAAATAGTGCATGAGTACTAAATTATGCACTAGAATTACACATTATTTTTTTTAATACTCAGAAAATATGCAAAATAACTTAAGTTACAGCCTCCTAAGTCTAAATCTCATGCATTAAAAGTAGCCAAATGGTACTTAAAGTTTGACACTTTACTTCCTGACAAAACGTCAGCACAATGTAACTAACTGAAAATTCGAGCACTTACTTCTAAGTTTTTACAAAATATACTGAATATCGTGCAATAATTTAGGCAAAACTCAAAGTGAAACAGCTAAAGCCTATACTTAACGTTGTCAGAGCGTACACAAGCAAAGCACAAGCTCAAAATTTCACCTAAACGTAAGTACTACTAAAACTTTTTTTTTATCTATATGTGATGGCAGTGATACAAACTGATTTATGATGCAAATAGGGCTTTAAGACGGAATCTGTGGGCGCCAAATTGTCACGTAAATATTCCTAGCCCGGCTGTGGGCTTTCCCTGAGGAAACTCACGGACAATTAAAGTTACTAAATTAAATAAAAACTAAATCTTACCAAAAGCTCAAGCAGGTGCTAAACCTATTTCCATCAACTATTCAGGGCAATAAAGGACATGAATGAAAGTTAGTTTTTGTGACACATCATTTATTACTAATTCGAACACGGGCAGTTACTCTACATGTAAATCATTAAGCTAGCATAAGCACCTTATTTTAATAATGTCAGACGACAGAGCTGGGTCGTGCCAGAAATGGTTCTAAAATGATTTACAAGCAGACCTATCTAAATTTGTTAGTCCCTAAATTATCATTTGCCATCACATATGATTCTACTAAATTCTTTAACTTTAAATTTGGAAATGCTTCTAGGACGGAAGGAAAGCGTACACCAACCTCATAACAATGTTCCACCAGTTCAAGCCCGACGTGTGATCCTCCGCTGTGCCGGAGCTGATTTGCTGCAGCGGGAATCTGACCCGACACCGCAGAGCAACACCAAAGGACTAAGGTCTCAGTTTGAAGGTGACGTCACCTCCATCCAGCAGAAGAGCGAAATTCTTATGGCGAACTGCTCACCAGACACAGTTGAAGTTTTAGGAATATGGACAGACTTCCATACTCTGATATGCGAAACGATTTCACATACGTAGTAACATAAAAACGAAAAACCCCAGTCAGCTGAAAGAAACAATTCAAGATTAATAACTAGTAGCATGTGCTCTGCTAACCTAAGAGACATTATATGATCTAAGTTTCTCACCAGCTGGAAATTCCTAGAGTGGACTCATCTCACAGCTGTGATACTCCCTCCCACCACATTGTTTTACCAGCAGACTGGAAACAAAGCGAAATGGTCAAACAAAGATTCAACAAGGAGTTGCACCTGAGGACATCCATATATTATCATATTCTACTTACTGTTTGTGGCAAAATAACAACAGCATGAGCTCCCTAGCTCATGGATGCAGCGGCTACTGCATAACCAAGCCTCTGATCGATGCTACCAGAGCATGATGTACTTCGCTTCACAGTTCTATGTATAAAAGATGCCCATCCAGGGCGAAAACCAGCCAGGAAATGATCTCAAACCATTCTGTCCCTGGGATGACACAATCAAAATAACAGTAACTAATGAAATTCATGGAATAATTTTATATGCAAGTATAACCCAAAGAAATAAATCATATTCAATTATTTGAATATATTTCAACCTATTTTATATTTATAAATTAAGTTTTTGATTTAAATATTTATTAATATTATTCCATAAATTTAGGATTTAATTTGAAGTAGCAACACCATCAGCTTCAATTTGTTTCCTATTGGCAGAATGCCTGTCATGTATATTGTTGCTACATCAAAGACTTCCTTGCCATAGAACAAAACTACACTATATTCGAGACAATCCTAAAAACGTTAAACTGAGCTAACCATACAAAGTGCCGTGTCACAACTTCGCTTATTGTCAATTCAAACAATATTGTACTTTGAGTCCTTAAGCTAAAATTGAAAACATTATTGAGCGATTACAGTATTACTTTGGAGCGACAGCCGCAGCGCGGCCATTCCTTTGTTTATCTTTATACCTGTGTGTTCTTATTGTTTTTGTTCATTTCGGAGCAATTCTAGTTTGGATTTTTTAGAAAAGGGCTTGCTGCAAGTAAACACCATCCTATCCTAGCAATATCTGCTATTATTTAGTTATATTTTTAATGCTACTTAGATATTATTTTTCTATTTTCGGGTTCAAACTTGGTATGTACCTACAGAGTAAAGACTGATTTAAGGAAATATTTTAACCTAACTAGTAATTTTACTGGTAGGTATAGTTTATCTTTAGATAGAGTGATTAAAAAAATCACTTTGTGATAAAGATACATGCGTTAGCGGATTGTGGTAGTGTGGTAGATATTTAACCATTGTTGACAAATGACATAATAGGTAGTTATTATGGGCTTATTTTATAATAAGCAACTACTTTTAAACGTTTTCAGATGCGGTGAGTTGTGTCAGCTAAAAGTCGTAATTTACCTTGTTTTGCTTAATGCAGCGAGCAGAAAATATATATATTATCTATAGCAGTGATAACCTTATTTTAATACTTCAAATCTTTCATTAATACCAGAATTCATTATATTTATTGAGTATCTGTAACATTGGTACCTAGGTGAAATAATTTTGATTAAATTAAATAGATACATACTTAGTAAGCAGTGTTGGGCATTCAAGAATAAAATCATTATTTGAATAAGAATTCCTAAGAATAAAATCATGTTGATTTTATTTCCGTCAAAATTATTTCAATAATTTTGATCGGAAATAATAAACGTAAGTATGTGAACAAATTTAATAAGAATAATCTCATTCTTAATCAAGTAAATGTAATCATGATTTTATATTCTTAATAATATTCCTGGATTAAAATGCAGTCTGGAAAGTCGCAGGTCGCAGTATGAATAACTCTGTCACTGAAACCACATACTAAATAATACATGAAATGAATGAAATGAACGAAATGAACGAAATAAACACAATACTTAAATACAATAAACAAAATAATCAAAATAAATAAATAATATTAATCATATACTTAAATAACATTAATAAAATGAATATTATTAATAAAATAAATTACATTAATAAAATGAATATCATCGATAAAATAAATAACATTAATAAAATAAATATTATTAATAAAATAAATAACATTAATGAAATAAATGAATTATAGTAAATAAATAAACAAAAAAGTAAAAAAAAACAAAATTAAGAAAGTTAACAATTAATAAAACAACTATTTTATTTAGTATTTTACTGACGGCACATCACTAAATACGGATGTTGCAAACGTATAAGCAACCGATAATAAAGGTTACCATAACCGAATAAAAACCTGTTAAAAACCCCTAACAAAAACCCTATCGCGACGGGGTTTTGAGATTAACTCGGTTAAAGGTTAAGGTTACCGTTTCAATAAGCTTACCATTACAATCAGGTAACAGTATGATAGGGTTACCGAATGATACGGTAACCGAATCGATTGGGTTACCGAATGGATAGGATTAAGCGTAAAGAGGGGTTTTCCGGTCCTTGGTTCAGACTTTCAGAGTAGGTAGGTAATACCAATAATTATTTTAGTGGCAGGTAGAAAATCCGCCTTATCTGCAAGTGTTTTCGTTGCTCATTTAAATACCTAATAATAGTAACATTAGTAACATAACAATTCGTGTCTGCTAGATTAATAAATAGAACCGTTTTTCCCCCGAAGGGTAAAAAACGGATATTTAGGTTCCTGCCGAAGCTTGAACCACATTATGAGATAACACCCTTGTAACTCAGCCCTAATCAAGCGAATTCATCAACTAGTAGCGCCATCTATCGCGCTACCCAAGTACTAATGTCGCCCGGTTGCCAGCGCGCGGCTGCTTTCTCTTCAGTACCACATAAGCCGGCAAGGCCCTTAGGTGTGGTTCAAGCTTCGGCAGGAACCTAAATATCCGTTTTTTACCCTTCGGGGGAAAAACGGTTCTATTTAGGTCTCCGTGCCTTCGCTTGAACCACATTATGAGACGTGTTTAAACCTCTGCCGGCGCTGGCCCGGGCGTACTGTGACTGATAATAATTAAATTTATGCAAAAATCACTTGATAAGAATATGGGCTTGAAATTTATTCCGTATTGATATACTAAAGGATTGTTTACGTCAAACCTTAACTAGATTTTCCTTATTTGTAATTACCGATAGACGAGACAATTGTTAGCACTGACTGGCAACATAAGTTATCCATTGCGACTATAAAACTACTTAACTTTTTATATAAAACAAAACTGTGTGACTATTAGTTGAAAGACTGTCCCTAAAATCATAATTAAAGACAAGAAGGTTGAAAGACACTTGTAGGTCGTACCAATTTAAGTGTAACCACTATCTGAAGTAGTAGCTCTGATGCATGTAACGTGAACCTCATCGAGTGAGTTTTACATTAAACCCGTCCAAATTACCTGATTCTTTCATTACAATAGCCCACTAGGTGATAAAAAGGTTTTGTTGTATGATGTCATGATATTACTACAGCTTATCTACTGCTTAACACAAATAAAGCGCTGCCGGCCCATCCACTGTTTAAAATTTTTTTAACTAATTGGAAAAGCTTGGGTCCTCTCTGATTTATCGTATTTTCCAACAATTTAATGTCAATTGGTAAGTTGCATCATAGGCCAGATGTAATGTAATATGACTTTTAATGTGGACAAATAACCAAAGGTTTGTATAGGTACCCACTACAATACGATATTGACATTATTTAGATATTAATACATAGTTATTGACTAGGTATACCAGGTTTATTTTTTAATGGGCTATCATTACATAAGGACAACTTATTCCGTAAATGTGTTAAAAATTATAAACATGATGTTCTTATTTGTGGAAGCAATTGAGATTTATTTCGAATCAAGTACTCCTCTGCCTGAAAGTAGCATCAGAAAGTGAAGAAGAAAATACAACACTTCATGATTTAATGTGTGCGTTACTAACAAGTAACAACTCTCAACAACCTAGCAGTAGTTTCAACTGAGGCGATAATACATCCTTCCTTACTGATTAGTTTTAGGTGAGGGTTGCTTTAAAAACAACCATATTAATAGTAAGCCATGAATAGATATTAATTCTTATATGAAATGGTAGGCTCCTACCTATTTTAAGTGTCAATTATGCTGCTAAATTTATTACTCCCCACAGATAACTGAAAACTTGCCTTTTAGGCTGGTGCCGGGTCAACCAAGCTTATATTATATGCTTGTCAGTCATGCAAGCGAATGTAACGAATGAACAGAATCACTGACACGAAGGTGACAATCGTATGGAGGCGATGATTATGAATTTAAAGTGATGCTGACAACTCCAGTTATTGTGGATGGCATCTCACCATGATGTTGTGCGTAGACTGAAGATCCGTCTACCAAGTAGGATATTTTAGAAGATTTTTTAATCTTTGAATAATTCCAATGCCTTCACCCATAATTTTTAGGCTAATTATAATAAAGGCTTGTAATTGTAGGTTGTTTAATGTTCACTCTTTCTGGTGGCAAGCTGATTCCCAAACTGAAGATTTTATGGTTCGCGCTTGTGCTTGTGCGCTGGATTGTGCTTTATTGTTAGACTTAGCACGATTTGTGAGTTTTTAATACTTTCGTATACATACGATCTTCTAATAAGAGTGTAAGAACCTCTTGACTGACGATGAAAGACTCTTTGAGTAAGAGTAGAGGAGGTGGACCTATCTACTTTAAATTGTAGTGCAACCTTTTCAAACCAATTGCGGAACTTTCGTAACACCCAGACAAATTAAAACATTATTATTTGTATATTGGTCCGAACCAGTAAGTTCTTGGCATTATACCATTGCAGTGGCACAAACCACGGGTGTCTCATGATGTCATCTAATCTCAAGTGCTGCGCCAGCACCGGCGCGCGCGGGCTATGCTGTGGCACAATTCCTGTCAAACCTTAACACGTGTAGACGCGTTCATTACCAAATATTAATTTGATTACTTAATTTGTACTTTGAAGCCCCAATCCGCATTAGGCCAGAGTGGGGACTATAGCCCAAGCCCTCTCGCGAGTGAGAAGAGGCCTGTGCCCAGTAGTGGGACGTATATAGGCTGAATTATTATTATTATTAATTTGTAGGTACTTTTGATTAGAAATTTAGCAATACAAGGACGTTGTATGTTGTTTATTGGCTTTCGTGCAATCAAGTCGTGTATCATTTGATGATCTTGAGGGAACCCTAGGGTTAATTAGGCATCATGATGCCCACAAATAAACAATTATTTGATGATCTAGGCCTTTCTGCGACATATTATATTCATGTCACTACCTTGACGTAACCATACAATAAATAATAGTATGTACTATTACGACAGATTATGACCGCAAGGTGGCGCAAGCGCGAGCAGGCGTCCGTTCCATAGCGGTGCGCGGCAACTACTAGTGCTAGACACCAAAATTGTTATGGGCCGCATGTACTTGTAGCGACGCGACGAAATCGCGGAGTGAGCTACGCCTGACGTAACGTTGATATATGTCTACTGACATCTCATATTTACTGTATTTAATGATATAAGCATATTATCATGAATATATAAATATATGAATTGTAGTTGTCTTCACAACTAATGCTGTAATTCTATTAGCAGCGCATCTGCCCTATAACCAAGACACGATGATTTTGTAGGGTACTACACCTGGAACTCTAATTGATTGCATTGACGATGACGTTTCCAATTACATGCCCTACGAGACCTGTTACAACAGTATGCTGTAAACCCTGGACTACTACCTTTCAGCTAAGCTTATTGTACTTAGATCTGGCAATGACAGTAGAACTAGTGTTGATTTTCAGAGTAAATTGCAGGCTCTATTTAACCGGCAAACATATTTGTAGTCATGAGTCACTACTGGGATCATATTTCACTTAGATCTTGCATTTTTTCCAGAACCACCGTATGTTGTTGTTCTTTTATAAAATCACGTGAGTATTTCCTTATCTGCAAAGGAAACCTCTCATCTGGAAATCGAAAGAAGGATATTTCTGATCCGTGTTCTTTCAGAATCCGGTATCTGCTATCGGTGACTGCCTGCAAATATTTTCTACATATTACGCATGTGTGTACGTTTACGTACGTTGTACGTTTGTATGTACGTTGGCTTGCCCCGCAGTCCACATGGTTTCAAAGTTTCTGAAGTGACTTCATTTTAATTTGTCTATTTGGAGAAATTAAACAATCATCGTTTAGATGTAAAGCCGTGGACCGTGGCTATTGGTTCGACAGCTTAGTTCTCTTAGGCGGCTTCACCTCTAATTCAATTCGCGATTTTTCGAAACAGAATCAGTAACTCCACTCTAACTAAACTACCGAAAAATCTTTTCATAAATTCTTTATTTATTTACATAACTTGAAGGGGAGCTTCATCTTCTACATAGGCATAACATTTACCACTAAAGAAACCGATGTTTCACCTATTGAACAATCATGGGTAACTATGCGGATTGCCATACTAATTTAATATTTTACTAGTTGGTCCTTTTAGACATTCTGTGAAAGCACCTCCTACAAATACCGTCTGTTTCTGATAGTTATATTACCAGTAAGAGTTCATTTCCTTTGAAATTGAACTATGTAACGTTTATGGTCAACGTTTTATGATGTATGATTGTTATACCAACGGCAGGTCGATTGACAACCCGCTGCTTAGATAATCTTCCGAAGTGGAGCTTGTTACTTGAATTTTGAACCTAATTTCACACGTTTCTACCTGACTGATGTGAATAGAGCACTAATTACATTATAAATGCCTTTGTCAGTTCGGTCTATTGGACGGAATGCGATGGAAGGTACTTGCTGTTTTCTACGTGTTACTCTTAGTTCAGTGGTCTCTGTTTCACAGCTACATAGTAGACGATTTAAAGTAAGTAAAAGATTTCTCTTTGTAACAGGCCGCAATTTTTTAGCTAATGGTCAATATTTAGCGAGTATACAGGAGATGCTTCAGTATTCCCAAAGACACTATCAACCTGACTAGTCATTCATCATTCAAAAGAGGGATTTAGTGCGATGATTTTTCACTAATATATATGAGTATCATAAACTCTATTATTTTCAGGTTTAGAGCCGCAATATAGAGATATCTCTTGTTAGCCTATGACAGAGCCGTTAATGAATTGGCATTCCTATTCAGAAGAGAGAGTTTTAGTTTTCTTTCCTTCTTTAAGGCTAACGTCCATTTTTCTTGCCTCCCCCTCTCTCTTTTTGGTATAGGATCTAGTTGGGCAAAGTATAACACAAGGTTTTTCACTTTGTACTTTTCCCTTTTCACAGTTTCTTAACTGCTATTTTTCATGCCGGTTAGTCATACAGTTTAGGATCCTCAGAATGTATATTTTTGATTTGTTTGGTATCTCACGGCAATTGTTTGTTATCGACCCAGACCAACATTTGTACACGACCAAGACGGAAACCTTCCTTTTTCCTGGCAGGTTGAAACAATAACTGTAACTGCATTTCATTATCAATTTCGCGCCAAACCCGCTAATAGAAATTCTGCTGCTCGTCGTTCTAAAAGGTGACACACCATTTGGTCGGCTACAATGATGATGACGCCACTAACTAAGTCGTGCATTGGTTCATGACCATGCAGATCTTAAATGCGAGGCCCACCGTGCAGACATCGAACGATAAAGCGACCAATAAGACGTCCGCTACCGTATTAATGGTAGACCATGAGACAACGGTTTTTGTTTAACAAGACAACGTCATTTCAATGTCATTTCATAGGACGATGCGATATCGTCTCATAGGACGACGCATTAATGTCTCACGATACGACAAAATGTAGTCTTATGGAACAATGCAATGTAGTCCTATGGGACGCAATATCCTCTCACGGGACGATACCACAGGATGGCGCAATGTCTTCTCACATGATGACGTAACTCATCGCGATGCCTGTCGTATCACAGGATGACGCCTTATCGTTTTACAGGACGACGCCTGATGTCCCACAGGACGATGTCATGTCATCTCACGGGACTACGCTATGTCGTCTCACGCAACGACGCTTGTCGTCCAACGGGACGACGCCGTGTGCCATTTATACCCGTAGGTATTATATTTATGGTGATGGCTATAAGAGCTCACTTAGTCTCATCGCTGGGCCACGGGCACTGAGCGGAATGTCACAAGGTCTTTTAACGAGACGATGCTCGTCGTCTTACAAGACGCTGCCATGTCGTCAGTCAGGACAATACCATGTCGTCTGTCAGGACGATACCACAGGACGACGCCATGTCGTGTCACGGGACGACGCCTTGTCGTCTCACGGGTCGACGCCATGTCGTCTCATGGGACGACGCCATGTCATTTCACGGGACGACGCTTGTCGTCTCACGGGACGACGCCATGTCGTCTCACAGGACGACGCCATGTCGTCTCACGGGACGACGCCATGTCGTCTCACGGGACGACGCCATGTCGTCTCACGGGACGACGCCATGTCGTCTCACGGGACGACGCCATGTCGTCTCACGGGACGACGCCATGTCGTCTCACGGGACGACGCCATATCGTCTCACGGGACGACGCTTGTTGTCCCACAGGACGAGGCCATGAGGCGTAAGTACCCGTGTACTTTTTGTGACGGTGCCTGTAGGAAGGTCACTGCGTCTCGTCGCTGGGCCATGGGCACCGAGCGGAATGTCACGAAGTCGGAGGTTTTCAAAATATTTTTACGGTTTAAATTTCTTGATCTTTTTAAACTTGCTTTGTAAACGTGTTGCTCGGCTGAGTTACAAAAGCGTACAGAAGAGAAAGCAGCCGCGCGCTGGCAACCGGGCGACATTAGTACTTGGGTAGCGCGATAGATGGCGCTACTAGTTGATGAATTCGCTTGATTAGGGCTGAGTTACAAGGGTGTTATCTCATAATGTGGTTCAAGCGAAGGCACGGAGACCTAAATAAATAAATATTATAGGACAAGCTTACACAAATCAACCTAGTCCCACAGTAAGCTCAAGAAGGCTTGTGTTGTGGGTACCAGGCGACGCTTAAATCAATATATTATGTAATTTATGTATGTGAAAGTTGGTATTCGGGTACTTATTTAATAAAATATAATACTTAATATGGAACATTTGTCTAAACACCTTATTTGGTCAATACAGATGGACATAAAACGCCATTAGTGTTTTTTCTCGTATTTTTTTTGAATTTTTCCTGCTTATAAATGATTTTATTAATGTTTTCAAAATATCCGTTTATTCGGATAATTCGCGGTTTAGTATTCGGATAATTTTGAATATTATTTTCGGCGGATATTCGGATAATTGAATATTCGGATTGTAAATGCTCGCTACTTAAAGTAAATATCTGTTTTTTGCATGCTATATTACATATAAATCAACTGAAAAAGCTGTCTTCATCAATCTAAAGCCCCTTATATATACAGTTGTGCTCCCAATTCATTAGTTAATGATGTTAAAGAATACCTATACTAATTTAATCCATTCAAAAGCTTCCTTATATGTAATTAATCGCCAATAATTTTAAAAAACGATGACAGAGGTCATTCGTACTGTTTCATGACGACGCTAATACAATCATCCACCCTTCGTGGATTTTCAGCGCTGGTAAATGAGCCAATGCAGCACACTTTGCAACATACCTTGCCCCTTCGCGACTACTAGTTGTCCCAAAGATGTCGGCATTTTTGTACAGGGCCTGAGAATAATGGAAATAACACCCACTAATGGTGGCTGACGGGTAAACAATCCGAATAGCATTTATTGCACCAATTTCATAGTCGACTTTAACGCATTCTGGCCGAAATTTGGAATATTTTGCTCCACTGCCTTGAACAATCTTTCATACGTGCATTGCCGCTTATCAGGCAACAATGCATATATGCACGGCACGACTTTCGTATGCTCTTCATCAGATCCGATGTCCACGTGTATGGTATATAACTGTACATATGGTTCAGGTACCATTTTAAATGTCCCGTCTAAAAAAAAGTCTTAAAGCCTGAAATCCAATTCTTACATTCGTCAGATATACATATCAAAATGTCATCGTCCTTGACGCAAACGAAATTTTTGGCTATGTTTTCTGGTATAACAATATCTTCAAAACTTTTAAACTGCGAAGTTAGACTGGATTTTTGTCTGGCCTTGTACAACGAATCTCTCACATTATGAAATGTTGGTAGTTTATCCGCATATTCCACCGTTTTTAGTGGGGCCATTTGTTCTCTAAAAATGGTCGGAATCGGCCTGTAATCAGAAGCCACTTTTTGCTTTAAGTCAATTATATTGAGCTCGATGTCTATGCTCTCAAAGTCTGGAACACAACAGTGCTTTTTGTCTTTTAGAATGGACTTTCGTGATGCGTCTAAAACTACTGACCCTTTGCACATTCCTTTCAGATGGCACACCCATATGGACGTGAGAGACTTATTGTTCGTGCGTTTTAAATAGTGCCGGTACCCCCCTCGCACTAAAATACTGCTCCCATGTGTACTTTTTAAAAATCTAATTTGACATTCTTCAGACGTTCCACCAGCAAAATTCGTGCAAGGCCCGACCTGCCCATTAATACAGACTTAAGAACTTTCAGATCGCCAAGACTTAAGTCCCGAAATCCACCAGCCTTACTCGTGCACGAGCCCTCGACTGATTGGAACGTCCAAACCGCCTGGATAGAGAAGTGGGCAGCAAAAGACGAAACCGCAGATCTATTTCACCTCGATCCCCGTAAATTCCCGCGTGGTTTCAAAGAGGCCCGTCGTATCTGGTGTTCCTTAAACCGTATAAGAACCGGAATAGGTCACTGCGCCTACCTGCGTAAAAAATGGGGCTGGACTGACGCTGAGAAATGCGACTGCGGAGACTCTAAACAAACCGTGCACCACATGGTTTTCGAATGCCCCATAACCAAGTATGATAGTCTATAGGCAAATTAAATTAGTCTATGGTCTTATCGGAAGATCAGCGCTGGAAGTCGCCAGCAACATGCTGAGGTGAGACCATTTCGTGGCACTTTCTCTTTTTTATGTTTCTCTGTTTAGTATAAGTTTTTATTTTGTGTTTGTGCTTACGTATAAAATTATTTCTATTCTATTCTATTCTATTCTATTAAATTAAACAAAAGTCGTCTCCTTCACGATTTTCGTCGACATCTCTTCTAAATACCTAAGACTGGTATGGATGTGTTCCTTGTGGTCTCTAGAATACGAATTGACCGGTTTTAGTTTATGGAGGGGGGGACGTGTCGAAAAAAAGGGGGGGAAAGTGGGCGACCGACCAGCATTGATATTTGTTCACATCTTGAGTCCTATGGGACCGATCGGTTCGTGTGAGGTGTCGTTTGAAAGAGGATTAAACGTGCTATTATTGTTTCATAATAACCGTAGTCATAACTGTAGTCGTTTACAAAATATTTTAATATATATGATTTTATACCGTGCATGGATGGCATAAGTACTGACAAAACATGCGTCTAACTCAATAAATTATAACTTTACCACAATTAATGTTCTTACAAAATATACGAGAAATTTCATTAGCTTTCCAAAGACATAAGTTTTATTGGTGTATGATATTATATAACCAAGTAATGATGAATTTTCTTCAGCATAGGTCACTACGCACCGACACGTCAATGGCGGGCGACCGACCTCAACTGTTCATTATTTCTCAGGTTCTATTTTACTGATCAATTGGTGATAAATACCATTAAAAAGAATATTAAACGTACTATAATTGGTTTATAATAACCGTAGGAATAACTGTAGTCATTTACAAAATAATTGAAAATATATGATTTTTACCGTGCATGGACAGTCGCCATCAGATATATCGGAGCGGCCAAGGTGCTCACAAATATCGGAACACGCCTCTATTGTCAGGGCGTTAGAGCGCGTGTTCAGATATTGTGAACACCTTGGCCGCTCCGATATATCTGATGGCGACTGGACATAAGTACTGGTAAAACATGCTTCTAACTCAATAGATTATAACATTACCGCAATAAATGTTTTCAAAATATACGGGAAATTGTATGATCTATCCAAAAATATAAGTTTTATTGCTGTATAATGTTGTATAACTAAGTAATCATGAATTTTGTTCAGCATGGGTACAGTCAGCAGCAGATATACCTGAGCGGGCAAGGTGTCCAAGAAAACATATATGTACACTTCAATCGTCACAAAAATAAGGACATCTAAGTTGTCATTTTAGCGTAGGCTTTCAGTTCGTCACATATATCTTAACTTCTGAGTTTTTCTTTAACACATACACCCTTATTTAATCACAATGACAATAACGGTTAGAAATTCAGTGGTAACTAAGCACTCAAATTCAAGCTGCTGTCATTAATACCTACACGCACTGCCAATCACGTACGTCACCAGCCAGGGTGCCACCAGTTGCTAAGCAGTTGTTATTTCAATGGTAACTAAGCATCAACATTTTCTGTTTAACTTTAAAAAAAATACTGTAGCAACTACGAATTGACACCTCCTTTCTTAAAGAAGTATTTTATCGTCAAGTGTCAAAAACGGTTTTTTATTTTAACTATCATAGGCGGCCGTTCTTCCAAACCGTAGAGCATATTATATGTTAATATATTTATTAAGCCCGCTTATTGTACTAAAATATACTATATAGTACTAAAATACGATGCTCCGAATAGATCAAAGAACGAAGGAGAAAATAATAGAATTTAAACTTAACACGTTCACGGTCCCAATCTGACGTGTAAACCTTATGGCTTTGTAATAGAGGCTAGCCGTGGCCCCACGTGAGGAGCACGGGCAGTAAAGGTGTTAAACATATCCAACTAAGACTCCTCTCTTTATTTTGTTGGTTGGATTCATGATCCGCAAGAAAGGTGCCTCCTCTTCTATAGATGTACCTATGCGATAAAACCATCACTGCCATGCATATACCTACGTAATATGCTAACTGTTGACCATAGGAATGACGAATTTTGTTTTTACAACTTAGCAGAGAGGATAGAATATACGGAGGTATGTACAGTAGGTATCAGAACGAAAGGCCAAGAAAGAGACCCATTAATGTTTAAGTCATACTGAGCAACTTTTAAGGGGCCCACTGATTAACAGTCCGCCGGACGGTATCGGCCTGTCAGTTAGAACCACTTTTTGCCAGTTCCGAACAACTGACAGGCCGATACCGTCCGGCGGACTGTTAATCAGTGGGCCCCTTTACTATGGGACCAACCCTGAAACCACGGAAAAAAATTTCGTCTCCCATAGAAAATATCAACATCAGACCAGCAAAATGTATGAAACTTCCAATTATTTTTCCGCGTTTTCGGGGTTGGTCCCATAGTAAAAGTTGTTCAGAATGACCTAAACATTAATGGGTCTCTTTCTTGGCCTTTCGTTCTGATATATACTGTATATCTTTGAACTTATTGTTAGTATAACCTAGCAGTAAACATCAAATGGCATTCCGCACAGGAGTAATCTAAGGAACGCTACATGTGACATATCTCCAAAAAACATATAAATTTATGCGAAATTAATATAAAACTACAAATTAATAATAGAAATGAAACCCAAAAAAAAAAGCTGTAATCTCTAGGAGCGTCCCGACTGAGATTTGAACCCGCGGTCTCTGCTTTGAAAAGCAAACGCCTTATTGTGATGAATCAAAGTCCTTCGTACAATCAATTGCCTTTATTTTACTCTAAGTTCCTACTTCAACACTTTCGACATTCTTAACTTAACAAGCAGTAAGCCTTCCTACTCAATGTTACCGGTTCAAGCGCCAAAGCGAGAATGCCCCTTCCATCTCATGGTAAGTTACATTTATACTTTTTCATCATTTGAATTGGCGGGTAGGAGAGTAGGGTCATTTTCGCGACTACCGACATATTAATTAACAAATATTCGGGTAAACACAAATCACATTTCTAATCACTACCCACTGAATGCCATAAGTTTAACATAACGCACACAAAATAATTATAATTTATTCTTGAAATCTTATGAAATATCACACTCGGCCATCCGACTGCGTGCTACCTCCGGTGCACGATCAACAATAATATCACACTCGGCCGTGTTGCCCGATGCCATTTCAATCCTATTATAGTTAGACTAGTCTGTTTATACAATACCAATACTCTTCATTGTACACCAGAATACAATAAAATAATACAAAGAATTACAGCAACTCTAGTAGAGGTAAACTTCAAATTATTTAATTTACTCATGGTATCCGGTATTGCAGATGTAAACGGTATTCATTCTTCAGACTAGTATTACTATTACATAAAAAGGGATACCTATTTAAATACCTACTTATACTACTGATCATGTTAACGTTCACGAAATACATCGTCCACACTGTCAACCCCATACGATTAGTTATTTTAGCTTATTACACGCAGGATTACAGACATTATTATCGGCACGTACTTATAGAATAAGCCCAAATTTCATTGCATTGATTTTAGTACTGTAACATACTTATAACAAACATGGCACGAGCAATACAATTTAGCCTGATATATCAGAATAAGAAGAAAGAGACAACTACCACAGTATGAGCCATAATAACTGACATCAATAATCAAATTTTTAGTCCTTTTATGGTAAATGTAAGAACTGTTTATGGGTATAATGTTTTGGGGAAGCTACGTAATTACATTAATGGCTTAATCAGGTTTGTAATTAACAGTTGCAATTATCTAATATTTTCTCTCTGAAATCAAACATTTTTTTTTTAAATTACAATACTAGTTACATGCTTGATGACGTCCTCTACTGTAGGTCCTTCTTGAGCGTCGCCTTGACTCCCGCGGTCCTTCTTCGTGCGGGTCATCTGAGAGAGGCCCTCGTCGTCAGCGCCTGCTGTGGTGACGACATCTGTATTCAGGCTGTTCTCACGCTCGGCTGTCGCAGTCCACAGCGTCCTCTGTGGTAGATTCACCGTCGCTAACCTCCAGCGTCTACCGCGACTCTGCATCAGTCTTGCTCGTGACGGCAGTCTAGGTGATCTCGGGGTGTCAATATTGGAATCCATTTTACCCTGTAATTAAATTTCAGTGCGCTGCATGATTGGTTGTTAAACTTTCTTCTCACCCTACACTTATTTAAACTCATAATAAACTCTTTAAACTCAAAATAAACTCTTTAAACTCAAAATAAACTCTTTAAACTCAAAATAAACTCTTTAAACTCAAAATAAACTCTTTAAACTCAAAATAAACTCTTTAAACTCAAAATAAACTCTTTAAACTCAAAATAAACTCTTTAAACTCAAAATAAACTCTTTAAACTCAAAATAAACTCTTTAAACTCAAAATAATCTCTTTAAACTCAAAATAAACTCTTAAACTCAAAATAAACTCTTTAAACTCAAAATAAACTCTTTAATCTCAAAATAAACTCTTTAAACTCAAAATAAACTCTTTAAACTCAAAAGAAACTCTTTAAACTCAAAAGAAACTCTTTAAACTCAAAATAAACTCTTTAAACTCAAAATAAACTCTTTAAACTCAAAATAAACTCTTTAAACTGAAAATAAACTCTTTAAACTCAAAATAAACTCTTTAAACCCAAAATAAACTCTTTAACTCTTTAAACTCAAGATAAACTCTTTAAATTTTTAAACTCTTTAAGATCTCTGGCAGCACACTACATGGCCGCACTCATAAACAGCACACCTACATGGCTGTAGACTCTAGCAGCGCACTACATGGCCACATTCATAAACAGCTCTAGACTATTCAGACAATTCGTACTATATACTCGTATTAAACTCAAAATCGTATTAAGCTCAAACTCAAAATCGTATTAAACTCAAAATCGTATTAAACTCAAAATCGTATTAAACTCAAAATCGTATTAAACTCAAAATCGTATTAAACTCAAAATCGTATTAAACTCAAAATCGTATTAAACTCAAAATCGTATTAAACTCAAAATCGTATTAATTAAACTCAAAATCGTATTAATTAAACTCAAAATCGTATTAATTAAACTCAAAACCGTATGAACCTCAAAATCGTATTAGACTCAAAATCGTATTAGACTCAAAATCGTATTAGACTCAAAATCGTATTAGACTCAAAATCGTATTAGACTCAAAATCGTATTAGACTCAAAATCGTATTAGACTCAAAATCGTATTAGACTCAAAATCGTATTAGACTCAAAATCGTATTAGACTCAAAATCGTATTAGACTCAAATCGTATTAGACTCAAAATCGTATTAGACTCAAAATCGTATTAGACTCAAAATCGTATTAGACTCAAAATCGTATTAGACTCAAAATCGTATTAGACTCAAAATCGTATTAGACTCAAAATCGTATTAGACTCAAACTCGTATTAGACTCAAACTCGTATTAGACTCAAACTCGTATTAAATTCTCTGGTAGCACACTACATGGCTACACTCACAAACAGCACATCTACATGGCTGTAGACTCTAGCAGCGCACTACATGGCCGCACTCATAAACAGCACATCTACATGGCTGTAAACATTAGACCCGGTTATATGATACCACCTACATGATATCTAGAACCCTAAGAGTCTGACTATTAGTACACCACATACATGGTGACTAACTACATGCTAACTACACCTTTACCCACCTACATATATAACTAAACATTAGACCCGGTTATATGATACCACCTACATGATATCTAGAACCATTAATGTCGGACTATAGTACACCACATACATGGTGACTAACTACACTTTTACCTACATACATAGGTAACTAAACATTAGACCCGGTTATATGATACCACCTACATGATATCTAGAACCATTAATGTCTGACTATAGTACACCACATACATGGTGACTAACTACATGCTAACTACACTTTTACCTACATACATAGGTAAATAAACATTAGACCCGGTTATATGATACCACCTACATGATATCTAGAACCATTAGAGTCTGACTATAGTACACCTACATGGTGACATTGGTGACTAACTACATGCTAACTATACTTTTACCCACCTACATAGGTAACTAAACATTAGACCCGGTTATATTACCTACATGGTACACATACATAATAGCCAAATCAATATTGAAAGTTTAATTGTTGTTACCAAACCACGTAATTGTCGTTACACGGCACTTAAGGTACATAGTAATCACTTAAGACACTCTTCATTCATTTCAAAACTAACCAGAGGCGGTTATCAAGCATGACTTGCTATTGGATCATTTAGCTCATACTAAATATACCTACTATTTAATAGATTAGGTTCAGTATTCGAAACTCAAATATAGGATGCACATGTATGTAAACACTTTCATTTAACGACAGTACGTATTTCAACTAGATCTGCATAACAACCGAGAACTTCTGCATGTCTCTTCACAATATGGGCATATTAAAATTTAAAACCACTAAAATTTAAAATCAGTTAAATAAAATTGTTCCTTTAACGACAATAAACGTACTTGCCTTTAATGGTACACGTACAGTACTTGTTTGTTTTGTAATTGCTAACGGATTCATTAAATATTTATCCAAATCGTATCCATTGTATTCAACTTCGCTAAACATTGATACTACACAAAAATAAAAATAACATCTTATGTACAGTGCAGTAGTAACTGCACTGTACATAATCGTAATATGACTCTTGTAAAAAGTTACCCGCAGAGTTATAAATTACGTAACAAGTCTACTTCGTTACTTCAACTTGACTATGATCGCGTATCTGCATATTATTAATCAGGTTTTGAGATTATAAGCATTACACAACTTAAAACTTACTACCATAACGTCAGAGTAAGTATATCAAATATGTATGTATATAAAATATGTATATGTAGATATACTAGGTACTCACACGTTCTGGTCCTTTTATGGGCGCCGTGATCCCACTTCTGACTTGTGATGAATCAAAGTCCTTCGTACAATCAATTGCCTTTATTTTACTCTAAGTTCCTACTTCAACACTTTCGACATTCTTAACTTAACAAGCAGTAAGCCTTCCTACTCAATGTTACCGGTTCAAGCGCCAAAGCGAGAATGCCCCTTCCATCTCATGGTAAGTTACATTTATACTTTTTCATCATTTGAATTGGCGGGTAGGAGAGTAGGGTCATTTTCGCGACTACCGACATATTAATTAACAAATATTCGGGTAAACACAAATCACATTTCTAATCACTACCCACTGAATGCCATAAGTTTAACATAACGCACACAAAATAATTATAATTTATTCTTGAAATCTTATGAAATATCACATTATGTACAGCCACACGCTAAGGCCGAGTACCTGTATTACTAAATGGACTGAAACGATATGGAATCAAATGGTACTCTGGCGTT
Organism: Cydia splendana; assembly: GCF_910591565.1. Taxonomy (NCBI): domain Eukaryota; kingdom Metazoa; phylum Arthropoda; class Insecta; order Lepidoptera; family Tortricidae; genus Cydia; species Cydia splendana. The sequence continues at coordinate 155,978 of NW_026946836.1, read as the reverse complement.
GCATGTGCCTGCACAGACTGCATAAAATAAGGTGGGAGGCGATAGCAAGGGATCCTATTGGCCTAAGTCCCTACTTCCCTAGCCCTAACTTATTCTATGACAAGGATGTCTGTACCGGGAGACCTATCGGTAACAGACGGATTCCCTACGGGGGGGGGATCAAGGTGGTTTGGATGGATACTTGCTGCCGATCGCCCAGGCTCAAGCGACCGATTAAGGCTGAAGGAGTCTTATGCCACAGCAAGGGTTCCTGTAAAAAGGTGGTGGATGGAGCCTCTACTCTCAGAGTGTCGCCCTGAGCAAGCAGAGGTTTTTGGGTATGGAGGTAGTGAAACACCAACGGACAATTGGTATCTGATTTATTTACAATTTGTATTTCTTTATATACACAATTTTACTTATAGCACACATATGTAAATCTTATTTGTATTCTATCCGTGTAAAGTGCAACTAAGACAATATGTTTCTGCTGGCTTATGCCCTAGATTGATCTGCGTGGATCAGCGCGATGCGCTGATGCAATCTGTTGTTTAAACATCCTGGCGACTCCCGAAGGCAGCGAGGATGATGGGAAGCTGCTCTATAGCGGCTGTATCGGACGTAACTCTATTTCTTCGAACTGGCTGCTGTTGTTGGCCGTTGGGTTTGTTCTGTGGCGCTTGGGTTTCGGTGGAGCCGACCTGGCGGGGGCGGCGGACAGCGGAGCAGACCGCTGGCTGGTTGTGCAGGAACGAATGTGCAACAGGACCTGTGGACCATAACAAACTGTTAGTATTATTAGAATAAAGACTGCTAACGATGAACCGAGACTAATTGCTACCGAGTTACTTTGTATCTGTTTCCAAATTGTATTGTCTAATTGTTTTTGGAGTAAATTCTCGTTACTAGTGAGATGTTTAAATATGTCTCTGGAGCTGTCAAGAACTTCCTCATCTCTGGTTATATCTTCTATTTGATTGGTTGTTTCATTTGTATTTAATGAAAAGTTGGCTTGTCTAAGAGAACGTTGCTAACACCGATATTGTGTTAGCTCTTCTTGCTGCTAAAATGTTTCTTCTTGTTTTGATAATACAGTTTTCTGCAATGTGGATGACAGCTGTATTCTGGATCATAATTTCTTCCCTTTCTCCATCGCAAATTATTGATGCTTTCACTGATTTTGCTGTCATGATTAGCCAAGTGTTTGGCATATATAATTGTTTCCATACGGTTGTTGTTAGGTTTAGTTCTCTCGTGTTACAGTTGACCATCTCAGTTCCCTTGAATAACAGATCAATGATGCAATTCTTATTTTCCTGCATATTTTTTACTGATGTCGGGTAACAAATGTATTCGGTATTCTTTCTGAGACATGCTTTAAATTCTTCGGTCTCTAGTTCGAAGTAATTTTCATTATTGTAATCAATCGCAATTATGTTGTGATATACTTCTAAACTGTATACTTTTCCTTTTTTATTTTGCTTTGGTACTGGTGTCACGTGAATCAAAGTGTATTTAGTTATATCTTGTAATGCGAAATAACCATATACTTTTATGTATGTTGAGTTTTCTGTGACCTTCGTATCTATTAGTTGATTTTGCACTATTCTTAGCTTCGTTGGTAGCTTCCTATTGGCGTTTGTCAAAATTTGGTTAACTTCTTTAAGTTGTAGTACATCATAGATCGTTCCTTGATGTAGATATGCTTCTTGAAGTCTGGAGTAGTGTTCTATAATCTCATCTATGTAATGTGCTGCGAGTTGATACATGTGAAGAATGTTAATGTTTACGTGATTGATGTCTATTCTTTTGTACCATTTGTTCACATTGTTCATATATTGTATTGCTTGATTTAACTTGGTCTGGAATGTTTCTAGCTTTTTTACTATTCTTTCTTCTGTTTGGTTGACTGTTGCGATGGTTGATATCATGAATTTGGTTTGATGATTGGCGGCCTCTATCAGCTTGTTTTGGTTCCCTTGTAACGTATATGTCTTTGTTCTTTGTAGACCTCGTCATTTACCCCGAATATCGAAGTCAACATTTGGCCGAATAATCCTCTTTTTTTTCTGATTTGTCCTATATTCAAGATTAAATTAGTGATTTCCTCTAGTCTTTCTTGACCTTCATACAACTGGCGATACAATTGGGTACAGTGAATTTCCGTATTGGTTTTTGTTACTGTGTCGCAGTAGTGTTTGAATTGTGCGGTGATTCCTCGAATGTCTTCAACATCTCTTTCTATATTACTTTTTGCGTAATTGGTTTGAATCCGGAATATTCCTCTGTCAATTGTTGCTGACCCTACATGTTCCACGTAAATTCCTTCGTTGATGTTTTTCTTCGTGACCGCTTTATTGTTTTTTAATGATTCATATTCTTCAGCAAAGGCTTCTTGTTGTACTAGTTTAAGGATTTTGCCTGTTGTTTGTTGTATTTCAACGTACGTTAACATGTCTCCTTTTTGTTCTTTTTGTGTTATTCTGTAGCAAAACGACAGAACCCGTATCATACGTTGGAACCGTGAAAATCTTTCCCATATTTTCTTTTCTTTTTTGTTTTCTGTAATCGTAACGTGGTTATTTTCAATTTCTTGGCATTTTTCTATTGTGGTTTTGGTATGTGGTATCTCGTCGGTTTGCAACCAGCTGGGCCCTTTCCACCATAACTCATGATGTTCTAGCTTGCGTGGTTCTATTCCTCTTGACAGTACATCTGCTGGGTTGTCCGTCGTTTTCACATGATTCCAACATTCGGTCGGTGTACTTCTCTGAATCTCTGATACCCTGTTCGCGACAAAGGTTTGCCATTTCCCTGCTTCTCCTTTGATCCAGCCGATAGTGATCATGGAATCCGTATAACAATGGATTGTTACTTTATCGCAATCTAGGCTGTCCTTCACTTTTATTATTAGTTTGGATAATAGATGTGCTGCACAAAGCTCTAGTCGGGGCAGTGTGCTTTTAGTCTTTTTTGGGGCCACTTTGGATTTCGCTTGTAATAGAGAAATATAGTACTGGCCGCTCATCTTAATTCGGCTGTATATCACCGTTCCGTAAGCTTTTTCTGACGCATCGCTAAATCCGTGTAACTCGATGGTCGTGTGTTTATGTTTTATCCAACGGGGTATTCGAATTGTTTCAATTGTTTTGATTTGTGTATAAAACTCTTCCCATCTCTTTTTTATGGCTTCATCTACGGGTGTGTCCCAATCTATTCCATTTGTCCATAACTCTTGAATTAGCAACTTCATTTCTACTATGATCGGCGCCAACCATCCCATTGGGTCAAATATTTTGGAAATTTCGGATAAAAGGAATCGTTTTGTTAATTTTTCGGTATTAGCGATTTTTATTTGAAAGTGAAAGTTGTCCTCTGCTGGTGACCACATCACACCTAGTGATTTTCTTGTTTCATGTTGTGGTAATTTTATCATGTCGTCTTCCTTACTTCCTTCTGCGATGTTATTTAACAACTCTATCTCATTCGATGACCATTTCCTTAGGTTAAATCCTCCGGCATTCAACATGTTTATCAACTGGTCTTGTAATATCTTGGCTTTTTCTTTACTATCTGCTCCTGATAAAATTTCATCCACATAAAAATCGTGTAGTGTTGTTTTGCTTGCTAACGGATAGCTTTCTTGTTCGTCACGTGCTAATTGCTGCAGGGTTCTGACAGCTAAGTATGGCGCCGAGGCTGTTCCATATGTTACTGTGGTCAAAGCATACTCCTCGATTGGGTCACTTGTGGACCATCTCCATAGTATTCTCTGATATTTCAAGTCCGACTCGTGAACTTTTATGAACCGATACATCAGTAATGGCTTGCCTGGCTGCGGTTAACTTCTTGACGAACTGGGATATGCGCCACTTCTGCATCCCTAGCTTTGGCGAAACTTCCTGGCTGTCTACAAACTTGAACCCCGTAGACCCGCCTTGGCTAACTTCCATCAACGCTTCTTCACACTTGTCTAGGTAGGCTGTGGCTTCTTCATAGATGCTCTGGAGGCTACCGTAGTAGCTGGTCATGTAGGTGTGGGTGGCTAACCGGTCTTCCGGCTTAAGTCGGGCGTGGTTTTCTTCGATTTGTGTTTTAATTCCGTTAAGCATCGCCCTCTTGTCCATGATGTACTTATGTGTCTTCCTGTTTGCCGAATCCTTTTTCATATTCGTCAACAAGGTCTTAAGTCCTCCTCCTAATTCTTCTTGGTTCTTCAGAAGTTCGTTGAGTTTGACAGCGTCCATGTTGTAAGTTTGTCAGTCAAACCCTACCAAATTATTTTATACCTAACCGTGGGAGGACAATGTTAATAAGGTCGCGGTGTATAACGTACCTAGTGGTGGAGGGTGAATTTAATGGTCGATACTACTGACTGGTTGGCTGTCAATATCACCGACTCAACAGACACCCCTTAAGTTACCATATACTCATAGCAATGTTATCCTTAAGGGATATCCGGCTCGAAGGACCATATGTACAGCCACACGCTAAGGCCGAGTACCTGTATTACTAAATGGACTGAAACTATATGGAATCAAATGGTACTCTGGCGTTGCATGTGCCTGCACAGACTGCATAAAATAAGGTGGGAGGCGATAGCAAGGGATCCTATTGGCCTAAGTCCCTACTTCCCTAGCCCTAACTTATTCTATGACAAGGATGTCTGTACCGGGAGACCTATCGGTAACAGACGGATTCCCTACGGGGGGGGGATCAAGGTGGTTTGGATGGATACTTGCTGCCGATCGCCCAGGCTCAAGCGACCGATTAAGGCTGAAGGAGTCTTATGCCACAGCAAGGGTTCCTGTAAAAAGGTGGTGGATGGAGCCTCTACTCTCAGAGTGTCGCCCTGAGCAAGCAGAGGTTTTTGGGTATGGAGGTAGTGAAACACCAACGGACAATTGGTATCTGATTTATTTACAATTTGTATTTCTTTATATACACAATTTTACTTATAGCACACATATGTAAATCTTATTTGTATTCTATCCGTGTAAAGTGCAACTAAGACAATATGTTTCTGCTGGCTTATGCCCTAGATTGATCTGCGTGGATCAGCGCGATGCGCTGATGCAATCTGTTGTTTAAGCTTTCGCTATGTGTCACTCATTCGTTTTGATGATTCTATTCAATAATAAAAGAAATAGTTTGCAGTAAGTTGACTGACAGGCCCCTGTCAATAGTTGAAGTGCAAAACGTGAGATAGAAGTATGTGATGACAAGACTGTACTGCTTTCGATGATTGTCAAAACGCTTTACCTAAAATTAGCATAGCTATCATTCATTCAATATACGACCATACATGTATGCTTTAAACGTCTATTTTTCCATATTGTTCAGATACATTTGACACGTTGACCGCTTAGATACCAGTGGTTTTTTGACAGCTAAGGTATCAATGATTTGTTGTAAGTGTAGAAATTAATGAATAGCGACTGTTAAGATATTTGTGACATGTTGAGCGCTCACAAGTAAATGCTACCATGACAGTCAACAACTTTTTGACAGTTTAAACGTTTACCTCTCTTTGAGCACCTGGAGTGTATAGCGACTTCTGCTGCTGACTGTACAAGCAGTCACAATGGTTACCATTATAGGCCTACTATATCACTGTTTGGTGATAAAATGCCTTAGTTCAATACGGGCATGTTTTGGCGAGAGTCAGCGGTTAGGCATAATTTCACTTACTTGTAACTAGGGCTTGCAATTCGAATATTCGAATATTCGAATATGTCGAATATTCGACCTGTTTTGATATTCGAATATTCGGCCGCTCAGGTTTCGAATATTCGAATATTTTTTATTACTAGGTAAAAATCTATTTTCATCCGTTATAGTTACAGTTTCTGTGTATTTTGCCGGGTATTAACAGTGAATGAGGAACCGTAGGTACCCAAATACGAAGGAAATAATGTTTTTACTGTATTCCTCTCAATAGGCTTCATGAATACAGTTAAACCTAAGAACCTAACTCAATTTCAAAGGAAACGAAATCAAAAAAAAAGTATGTTTTATTACGGTGCGGCTAATGCTTTTTCTAGGTACAAGTAACTTTACGTAAGTTTTAAGATAAAGGGTCATTTTGTTTATTGAGTAAAAGCGTACCTTAAGCGAATATTCGAAGTCTAAACCTTGCCCTTTATCGCAATTCACAAATTTGATCATACCAAACCTACCGAACTAGGTAATCTAACCATGCACCTTTAGCTAACGAATAATCCACCCCGTAGTCAGCCAACTTTTTCCCTTAAATATTCCAATACCAATTATATAACTTATTATATAACAGCCGACCATTAGGAATCAAAACTAAACTTGCCAAGACTAATAAAGTCAATAAAGATTCAAAATACAATGGAATTAAAGGCCATTTTACAGGCTTCTTAACGACAAGAAGTTAATTTAAATCAGAAAATGATTAGTGATTACCTCCTAAAATGTTTTCTCTCTTACATACGTGTTTGGATGGTTAAAGTTATATTAATTCACGCAACGACGCATTTATAATAAAAAGTTTTATCAAGAAATATTGAAATGTCTAATTTTTGCGTTTTAGGTACTTACTTGCTTTTATAAACGTGGGTATTTCAGAGTAGGATGATAAAATCTAGTCAATAAGTGGATTTCTGCAAAATATCATTAATTTTAGCAATATGTGAAAAAAGCTTTTGAATAAAACGATAATAAACCGATTTTTCGTTCCTTTTCTTATTTTTTTTTAAATATTCGAATAATTATTCGAATATTCGAATATCTCGTCAGAAAAAGCCGAATATTCGAATACCTGAAAGTTTCGAATATTTGCAAGCCCTACTTGTAACTTTTGAAGTATTACAGCTACACACTTGAAACTTCACACACACAATAAGTATAATGTGTTTAATCAATAAATAATCACTTGGAGTAATAATATTCACTTGTTTTTCTGCTATCAAGCAATATACCAGTCACTAAGAAATTGAAGATTTTTAAGTTACTACTCGCGGATTTCACAAGTTTACGTTTAAGAACATTAGTTTATAATATACTTAACACAAATAAACAATTAAATAACGATAATTATGAAAATTATGCATAAATATCAATCACAAAAAACGTTGCACTAAAACAATTTGCCACTTATGGAAAATAGTGATGTGCGTCTATCGACGCCTTTGTCGATATATCGATAACCTAGTAAATGTAAAACTGAAATTTAACAAGTTATGATTGTGGTGAAATTATTATTAGGTACAATAGTACCTAATAATGGTTTTATAACATGTTAAATTCCAATATTTTAACCAAAAACGGTAAAAAAACACTAAAAATAACACTCCAAACACTCCCACGCCATACTCTCATATCGACAACAAGTCGATGAAATTTGAAAACAACACTATTGTCTGCCATATTGAATTCAATTATTAGCACCTCTACAGTACGGGTGTCAACTCCAGTTGCCAGCAAAAAAGCGGTAATTTTAAAATTATGTTAATGTCAGAGCCATCTACCGAAATATTATGATATTTTTTTCTTTGTATCTATACTAATCACAGTGCATAATGTGACCGCTATTACCAAGCCACAAGGTCTCGTTTTGTTTAAAAAAAATGTTGAACACGACCATTACTTCGATCAACTATAGTTGACACCCGTACTGCAGCGGTGTTGCCTTACTGGCAACTCTGGTTCACACCCGTAGGTAAAGGGTTAAAATCCGGATTGAATCCGAACTTCGGATTTCGGTCAAACCAAAATCCGAAAATCCGGATTTGAAAAATGTTCACGGATTTGCAATCGCTAATCTAATCTAGCGCGGGTAATAAAACTAGTTGCACTTGGATTTTTCACTAGACCGAGTCCAGACGCGCGCGTGAACACTGCTGCACAAAAATGCCTGTTTGCTCGGTTTTTTGTTATAAAAAGAGATCGGGGACATCAAATTTACAAAAAGAAAGTGTTATATTTCACATGTAATTTTTTTTTTTACATATCATTCGTTTAATTACATTCAAACACAATTATTATATTTTAGTCTCATGTAATTGTTGGATTTATCGATTTTGCTCGCTCAGTACAAATTGCGGATCGGTCGAGCGACAAATCCGACTTCTCATCTCTCAGAATACAATAACATACTTCAACGAAAATGTGTTAGTGTGCGTGTTGTGACACTTGTCACTCGTCCGTACACAAAAAGAGATCGAGGTTTGTGATACATAGAAACGAAATACCAAAGGAAATTGGCTTTAATTAACTAGAAGTATGCATAAGATAATTAGACATATAGGATAGACATTAGGTTTCTAAAACACGTATGTCAATATCATAGACAATATGTAGAAGGCAAAAGGAGATTATATGTCATTCTCCCCCTCTATGATTTCTTCGTTCGGATCCAGGATGTAGTCGTTAAGAGCCAACAGGAGTGGTCATTCCTCCATACAAACGTAGTCCTCGTTTTCCTCCGTGGTTTTTGAAGCTAGAGCAATGATTTTTTCAACACAGATTAATATTGTCAATATCTGTGTCGGACCGTTTTGCTTTTTTTGATATTTTTGTTTTTTAAGGCGCTAGAGCCCTTCAAAAACGGCCAAAATGGCCTAATAGACTATGCCGCAATGAGAGGCGTGGTATTCAAAACTGATATCAATTAGCCAAAAAAGCAAAACGGTCCGACACAGATAATTTCATAATCATTTAGATTTCCAAATTTAGTTACGATTGGTTAAGTTTTGGGGGAGGAAAAAGAGGACTACGAAACCTCGATTTTTGTCATTTTTACGCAGGATTTTTCGCCTCAGCTGCAGTTGTCCCACTTGTCCCTATCGCACTAATTTTAGGGGCGGAGTCAAGTTTCTAAATACGTACACAGCCAGAAAAGTGATGGGCAATAGTCGACATTTAATGTCGATAATCTAGTGATGTAAGAAGTTATCGATAAACCGTCTTGTGTGAAAATATCTAGATCCTAAGATACAAGGGGTTTTGGGTTGAGAGTAGGGAACACATTTTTGTAGTTATGATATACAATCTATTATGAACTTTTTGATTCTAATATTTCAAATTAGAAATCAAAATCAAAAATATTTTATTGCATGGTTAAAATGGGTTAACAAAATTTTTAGGTACCTACAGGCACGCTTCGTAATTGTCGAGCAATTTAGGGTCCTAGCTGAATTGGTTGTTCCATACTTACTCGTGCTCTATGGAATGTCCAATTTAGCTAGAACCCTAAATGGCTCAACAATCACGGAGCGTGACAGTACAAATGATTCATGTTCTGTATATCCTGCCCTACAATGGCGTTAATATTTGGTTGTCATGTCTTTCAAACTTCGTTTTTAAGCATTATTGAAAAAAAAAATAGTAAATACTAATATTAACCACTAAGTACATAACTATTACAAAAAAAGCTAATAAATAATTATACGATTGCATGCTTAAAAAAGACACGTCACCTTCACTCTAATGCTAAACAAACGAAGAATAAGAACTAACAGCGATAAGACCGCCTGTTGCTACCTTTATCTACATTGTAAATCGGTTTTAGGGTTCCGTACCCAAAGGGTAAAACACGGGACCCTATTACTAAGATTCCGCTGTCCGTCCGTCCGTCTGTATCTCTGTATCTCACGAACCGTGATAGCTATAGACAGTTGAAATTTTCACAGATGATTTATTTCTGTTGCCGCTATAACAACAAATACTAAAAACAGGATAAAATAAAAATTTTAGTGGGGCCTCCCATACAACAAACGTGATTTTTGACCGAAGTTAAGCAACGTCGGGCGGGGTCAGTACTTGGATGGGTGACCGTTTTTATAAATAATGGTACGGAACCCTTCGTGTGCGAGTCCGACTTGCACTTCGCCGGTTTTTTTTTAATTTGTTTTTATGTTTGTGGTGTAATAAAGAATATTTTAGAGTCAGACCAAGAAAAGTCTACAGCAGTGGTTCCTAACCTGGGGGTAATTACCCCCGTGGGGGTAAAACTGGTATTTTACGGGGGTAATAAGCTAACCTAATATAACAGTACAACAAACGTACACGTTTTATTTTTTATTACCATTGGGAGGAGGGGTAAAATCAGGTTCCCTAGTTAGTCATAGGGGTGACCGGACTGAAAAGGTTAGGAACCACTGGTCTACAGCAATTTAGATAGCACACGCAGTGCAAGTGTTATTTATATGTCATAATTTCATAGAAGCGACGTTTGAAATAATACTTGCACTGCGTGTTCTATCAAAATCGCTATAGATTTTTCTTGGCCTAACTCTACTTTAAATTACAAAGTAAGGCCTAAATTATAAAATAAGGCCCATCAATGTTTTTTTTTTGTGTTTATTAAACTTGATATTTTGTCTATAGTATTAGCGGACATAGCCTCAAAATTTAAACCCGCTTAAGAATCGGGCCTTATTTCGTGCATTATATACAATACTACCCATTTTTGTGTAGTCATTATTTATACTATAGAAGCATTGTTTGAGTAGCCAATTATTTAAACAGTATTTTTTTAAAGGGCAACGGTGGCAATATTTTAAGGTCTGGATAATAAGATACAGATCTTAATAAGGATATTAATGTAAGTGAATGTTACCATGACTACCAAACAAACAAATGTGATAGAATTTGCCAGCTGGCATTGTAACATTCAGACAGTTACCTATGTACCTAATCTGAAATATGAATAAATGAGTAATATTTTAAACAGGAAAGTAAACCGAATTTTGGCCTTTTGCTGGACACAATCACAATAGTAATTTGTTTTACAAGAGGGCAAAGTTTATCGCCACCGGTTGATGCATTTGCAGCACCAATGGTAGAAAATGCAAGCTCATCATCAACTGCATAATCGACGTTTGATATGACTATTGAATCCGAGCTTTTTGATCATGAATCATGATAAAACAAAATTTTAGAAGGTCGCAGAATAGTGGATTTAAAATATTTATTTTCTGTGATCTCAAATATCAGGCACGATCATACAAATTGTACATTTGCTGATCTTGCCTTTGTCATTGAAAGACGTAAGGGTTTACACAGAGAATATATATTTAAGTGTAATATGTGCAAAAAAAAGGAAACGATACACTCTGAAGACCCAAAAAGAAAATGTTAGTAAATACTGCTCCTCCCCATGGTTACTTGGTTCCTTATTCAACCTACCTGAAATTAAACGAGTAGGTTAGTAAATTATATCATTTTACATTATAAAGTTAAATGTTTAGGTATCTCAATCACTTACTCACTGGTGGACATGGACGCAAAATTTTTGCCCATCTACTTATACTATCTTATAAAAAATGAAATTTTGAAAGTTAGCACGCTTAAAGTTCGTTTTTTTTTTTGCATTAAGGTAACAGATTTTGACATGTCTTATTAAAAATTACCATTGAAAAATAAGTCATAGCAAATATGTTAGAATTATAAATCATATTAATCATATTAATGAGCAAGAGCACCCTAAACCGGCGAGCGTGTATGAGGAATGTTATGAATGTGAAGGAAGCGAAAGTGGTATGTCAGGATCGTAGCAAGTGGAAATCCGTGGTCTCTGCCTACCCCTCCGGGAAATAGGCGTGATTGTATGTATGTATGTATGTATGTATTAATCATATACTTTTTTATATTCTTTTGCTTTCATAAGTAATATAAACTAATTTTTGAAAGCGTTTTTCAATAATTATTAATAAAAAGACACGTCATGATTGTTTACCTTCTTTCTAATGCTAAAAAATAACGAACTATAATAACCGGGCCTTATTTGGTACAGAACCTTGATTTGATAGGTACATCGGATATTCTGGGCCCCTGAGTTTGTTACGTAAAGGACAAAATGGTGACATGTGGTTAGAGCTGATACTGTTAAACTAGTGGTTCTGTGCGCTAAGTCTTTGAATCAATTTCCGTAGTAGTACTACTACTACTACTAAGGTACTAGGAGGTAATAAGGCCTATAGTAGGTATAATAAGGCCTACCTGAAAAATAATGTTCTTACAACAGTGTAACCGTGTTAGTTATTTGAGTAACATATATGTAAAGTGATACAATTAAAAGCTAACAGCAAACCAGTACATAAATTATATCTTATGTACTTCTTATGAATTACACTCTTATAAAGGTTTCGGCTAATTACGCTTAATTACTTGAATAAAGGTAGATGAATTGCGTGCGGTCCAATAGGTAACCACAACTCACGGAGTCCAAAACAATAAGCTGATCAGCAAAGTCAAGTAAACAAAGCCAAGTCACAGTAGTAGAAAGATTATCGAGTTCCGTAAACGTAAGCCGGGTCAAAAAATTCAATCGCAACACAGTAAGTAATAAGTGAACGCCTCGTGGCAGTAACGCACGAAAAATAACATTGCAAATTGTCGGCAATGAGGCGCGCGCGGGTGCAAGCGTACGCATCTGTGTGCGTGCATTACACACACAAATACAGTCTCTCACGCCCCGTCAGAGCGACGGGTATATTCAGCTTGAAATCTCAAAATTGACTTTTAGCTCAGCTCCCGTTTCGTCTTAAGTGCGCGCCTAATCCGACTGACGTTATTGACGGCACTAAACATGGGCGACGTATCTTCGAACTCTGCCCTAAATGATATCCACTCGGTGATATCTCCGCCGAATGCAGGTAATTCCGGCGGTTTATGGTATATTGGCGCGTAGGTACCGTGCGGTACCTCCAAAATGCGCGGGGTTGGTTTGCTAGTCCGATCGACGGCTACTCGCGGCGGCGGTGGCGCGGTCTGTTTCGGCGGCGGGATTTTAACGTTTTCCTGTGCGATCTCGTGCTATAACCTCGCTTGTCGTTCTACCCAACTTCTAGTACGTTCTTCGACGGTCGCGTCACTGCTGCCGACAGATTGCGCCTTCAGTTGCGCAACCTGCAGCCGTAAATGTGCAGTGTCGGACTCTGTCTTAGCAACGACTAGACGGGCTTTATGAACCTCGAGCTCGGCCATTAGCACGGCCAATTGATTATCGCGTTCCCTAACCGATTTGCGACTCCTATGTGAATCGCGATTAGACGGCGCCCGCGGCGGCGACGGCGGCGCATCGGCGTCTTTATTCACTAGCGTACCTGACCTACTACGATTTACTACGGTGGCGTCTAACATCTCCGAGTGTACCGACTCGGTTCCACCGGTAGCATTCGGGTTGCCACTGGTGCCCTTGCTCCACGTATTAGTCTCGTTGGACGTAGTCTTACCAGACGAGGGGGTAGGGGTATCCATGTTCGGTGCGGGCGCAGGTGGGCCCTTGGTGCGTGGGCGAAGGCTCCTTGCTTCCTTTTCGGACATCTTTCTGGCTGGAACCACTTCACTTTACACACGCGGGGGGTCCCTAACTTGACCTGCCTATGCCTATGACTGACCGTTGCCGTGCGCAACGTCAGTGCCCTAAGCGTGGATCCCTCGTGGCACTGAATCTCCCGCAATGGCAAAGTGCAATGCCTAGAACGTTCGATAGCAGTGTGTGGGTATCAACCATGTGACACATGCAACGAAAGTTGCCAGGACACGTGAGCCTACCTACGCAGCGTCGTAAACCTACGACGCTGCACGGTCCGTCCGGCAAGCCGGTAAATGGGTTACGGAAAAGGTATAGGGTTTGGGTCTAAACCGAAGCGAACTTCTAGGCTCAGCGCGTCCTTTATTCTTTCTTGCCGTCTGAGTCAAGCAACGTTCGCTTAAAACTCAGCGCGTACTTGTTTCTTTCTTGCTGTCTGAGTTAAGCAATGTCGCTTGAAACTCAGCGCGTACGTTTTTCTATCTTGATGTCTGAGTTAAGCTATGTCGCTTGAAACTCAGCGCGTACGTTTTTCTATCTTCATCCGGCTTCAAAAGGACCAAACTGTGGAGTGTAAACTGTAGCTTTTCGTGATGGGGGTTCGTTGGGAGAAGCGTAGAATCTCAGCAAACTGGATCGCTGCTGGCCGCTGTTGTCTCGAAGTCCGCTATACCTCCATTTACCGGTATATGTCAGTCCGGCCCGATCTGCAGCCGAGTAAGGTCGTGCTATCTCGTGTTTGACCATTAACGCGCGAAGGGTCATTGAACCCCCGAGTCGTGCCATGGCTCTGAATACGTGTATTGTAAAGTGTAATCAGTGCAACATTGTAATTAACGAGGTCTTAACTTTTGTGAGGAACAAAATTGACGTTATGAACGACGAAAGTTTAATTCAAATCTGTACGTCGGCTTTTAGCACCGAGGATATCGACAAGGCGAAAACTATGCTGTTTCAAGCTGTGCCAAATAGTGACCGGTTGGTTGTGAGAAAAAGCAAGGGGAAAGCAACTAGAGACATAGAAGATATAGTGAAACTTTTAAGGAAAGCGAGTTTGGACAGTTTGCCTATTTTTGTAGCAAAAGACTTGCATAAACTACCTCCTGTTTATTTCGACCATGTAGACTGCACTAAACTGCTCAAAGATATACTCGTATTGCAGCAAGATGTCCGTTACATTAAGGAACACTATGCTACAGAGGAGCAAATGCAGAAGGTAAAAAGCGAGATCGAATTGGTACGAAGTGACATTGTACAGCAACCGTTACCTACCGAACAGTCGGGTTTTGAGTTTAAAAACGTGAATATTCGTAGAGGAGCATACGTTTTCCAGAATAGTTTTATGAATAACAGTGGGCCTATGGGCCTACCGCACCAACTTTCACCGTTGGAAAGGTCAATGGACGACTGCACCGGTTTTGCAAACAAGGACACTCGATCTCCCGTCTCGCTCGTGCACACGCCGCCGCAAGATAAAACTATCTCACGAGCGTGCACCGTCACAAGGGCCAACGAACGCTAATCGGTCGGAATCGGAACGGCACACCAACACGATGCACTTACCTGTCTCTCACGCTCAAGCGCAAGGTAGCGATAGCGCCGTCTCAGCTGCATACACGATGGACGATAAGCGTCGGGAACAAAGTCGCGTGGAGGCCTCCACCGCGGTTTCGAACAGTTCGGAACCAACTCCTGCGCATATTGAGGCGCGCTTACACGTGCAGGGACGGCTAGACGACAACGACGGAGCAGGTACAATAAATAGCGAGATAAGCGAAGTGCATGAATGCAACTCACGGTCAAGGACAATGGCAGATGTTGTTAAAAGCGGTATTTGGAAGCAACCTCCGATTAATGACGAGTATATTAAGTCGCAAAGGTATCGTTTAAGGAATCAATTTATTGGTAATAGGGGAAAGGCGAACCCCGGTACGAGCGATAGGTTTAAGGCAGCTAAGGTTAAGGTTCCGTTTTATATATATAATGTGGACGAAGGAGCAACGGAAAGCGATGTATCCGATTTTGTACTTAAAAAAACAGGAGTAAATATCGTGCCATACAAAATCATAACAAAACAAAATAAAGGCTATGCGGCGTTTAAGTTCTTTATTCCCGAGGAAAAATTAGCTGTTTTTATGAATGAAGATCTATGGCCGAGTGGAGTCGCTTTCCGTCAATATATAAAAATTCACCAAGGGCCGAAATCTACTACGAGTTTCACGAGTATTGACAAACTTAATCACACTAAAGAGAATGCCGAACGGAAATATTAATTTAATTAGTTTTAATTGCAAGAATGTCAAAAGGTCTATCGAGTGTGTAAGGGGCTTGTGTAAAGAGGCTGATATTATTGCCCTACAGGAGACGTGGTTATTTAATCACGATTTGGCATTCCTTGGAACTATCAACAGTGAGTTTTTGTTTACTGGTACGTCAGCTATCGAGACTTCGAATGGAGTAGTCAGGGGTAGACCGCACGGTGGGGTAGCTATTCTATGGAGGAAAGCAGTGTTCCCGTGCGTAGCGGTAATATCGTGTAATAGTGTGCGTTTATCAGCGATAAGGATAACAAACAATGGGCGCACACTATTAGTGTTCTCCATATACATGCCAACTAACTCAGTGGACAACTTGCTTGAATTTACAGAGTGCTTAAGTGAAGTGGCTGCTATTGTTGAGAACAGTAACGTTGAGTCGGTATTTATCCTTGGTGACTTAAACGCACACCCGGGTGAGTTATTTGCAAGTGAACTTTTGGAGTTTTGCGTAGATCAGAAATGGTCGTGTGTGGATCTCGATTTCCTACCTAAGGACTCGTTCACTTTTATCAGTGACGCGCACGGTTGTAGGCGCTGGCTGGACCATTGCGTGGTTACTGAGGCTGCTAGACAATCGGTCGCTAGGGTGTCCGTGTTACGTAATAGTTACTGGTCAGACCATTTTCCGCTGGTAATGGAGTGTGACCTTGGGCGCATTGAGCCATCGTTGCCGAGGGCAAGTATTGTTACGGGTTTAAATAAGATAAAATGGGGGGAAAGAGATAATTTACAAATCGAAAAATATTATGAATACTGTAATTTAGAACTTAAGAAAATTGATTTTCCGCCTGAATTAAATACTTGCGCCAATTCCTTTTGTAATTGTGAACACCATAAGTTGCTTTTGAAAAATTTGTATAATGATATTGTGAGCGTATTGAGCACGGGTGCCAGGGTTAGCTATATAGAACCCAAATGTGGGAAACGCAATTATGTAACGGGTTGGAACAGGCATGTGTCGGAGGCTCACAGGAAGGCTAGGGATTGTTTTTTGTACTGGATTGCGTGTGGGAAACCTACTGGGGGACCTATATATAACAGTATGTGTTCATCTCGCCGACTCTTTAAATCCAAATTAAAATTTTGCCAAGAAAATGCTCAACAAATTAAATTAGACATAATTGCGGAACATCATACAAAAAAAGATTTTAGTAAATTTTGGAAAGCAACAAATAGTTTAAATCCTAAACCGGGCCAACCTGTGAGTGTCGGGGGCCTTCATGACCCGTATGACATAGCCAACGCCTTCAAACATAATTTTAAAGTGGAGTCGCCTCTTGGGCCTACTACCCCTGTGTTCTTAACGAGAAGTCAAAACGAGGGGATTTCCGTTAAATTCTCTGCCAATGAAGTGTCCTCTGTGATTAGAAATATGGTAAGAGGAAAATCCCCTGGTTGTGACGGCTTAAGTGTAGAGCACCTTAAGCATGCGGGAAGTCACCTGCCGAGGGTGTTGGCTGTGTTCTATAGTCTGTGTATTAGCCATAGTTACCTACCGGATGAGTTAATGTACACAGTAGTTGTCCCGATAGTCAAAAACAAAACCGGAGATCCATCTGACGTTAATAATTACAGACCCATCTCCCTGGCTAACATTATTGCTAAAATACTGGACACTCTGCTTGATCAGCAGTTGGACAAGCACCTAAGTCTACATGATGCCCAATTCGGCTTCAGGCCTGGCCTCTCAACTGAGAGTGCTATCCTCTGTCTCAAGCGGACCGTCCAGTATTATACGTCTAGAAAAACGCCAGTCTTTGCATGTTTCCTGGACTTATCTAAGGCCTTCGACCTCGTCTCGTATAAGGTCCTATGGAGCAAGGTTGAGGAAGTAGCAGGGATGCCGACAGAGGTAACCTCTCTTCTTAAATATTGGTACCATAACCAGAGAAACTGTGTGAGATGGGAGGGTGTTCTTTCGGAGGAGTACAGGTTGGAGTGCGGGGTGAGACAGGGGGGGCTTACGTCTCCCCGGCTTTTCAACCTGTACATCAACGGTTTGATAGAGGAGTTGAGCAGCACCAACGTCGGTTGTTCGGTTGATGGAGTTTGTATTAACAACATCAGCTATGCAGACGACATGGTGCTGCTCACGCCATCTCTCGGCGCATTGCAAAACTTGCTCGGTGTTTGTGAGAGGTATGCAGTGGCCCATGGGCTCAGATACAATGCTAAGAAGAGTGAATTCCTAATCTTCAAGGCTGGTGCTAAGACGTACGAGGTTGTGCCACCAATTGCTCTGTGTGGCACCCATTTAAACCGGGTTAAGCATTTTAAGTATCTGGGCCACTGGGTCACTGAAAACCTCTCTGACAATATGGACATAGAGAGAGAGCGGAGGGCGCTGTCTGTTCGCTGCAATATGTTGGCTCGGAGATTTGCAAGCTGTACTAGAAAAGTAATAAAACTAACGCTATTTAGGGCATACTGCCAGTGCTTTTACTCCTGCAATCTCTGGGTCAATTATGCGCAGAGGACGTACAGCGCACTCCGGGTGCAATATAATAATGCATTTAGGGCGTTGCTGGGGCTTCATCGGAGGTGCAGTGCTTCGGGCATGTTTACGGAGGCGGGGATTGACGGCTTTCATGCGATCATGAGGAAGCGCTGCGCCTCATTGTTAGAAAGGATGCGGGGGAGCCCTAGCAGCCTTCTAAGGGTGTTTGCCGACAGGTGGGATTCACCCATGCTTAAAAGATGGATCGGCCTTCATTCGACATTCGTAAATTATAATTGGTAATTTTTAAATTTTAATTGATGACATGTTTTTATTATAATTGCTATTTAATCTTTTTTTATTTATTATTGTCGATCGATTTTTTACATTTAAGTATTGTTAATATTTTAATGTTTTTAATTTAATTTATTTCTGTAATTCGCAATTCAATTATTTAATTTTACATTTATTTTATTGACTGTTTTAATGAATTTATGCTCATCCGGTTGTGTCTGTGTTTTGTGACTCTGTATTTTATTAACAATAGTCTTAAGTTTTGCTTTGTACAGATACTAACATTTTTATGGGCTTTGCCTGAAATAAATGATTTTATTATTATTATTATATGTGTTGTGTGAAATGAAAACACATATATTTGTATATTTACTGGAGAGTGTTCAGGCAGGTAGCTCTCTTGATGTCTCTGATATCTCTGAATAAGCCACGAAACGGCTCTGGCTTATATAGTAAAACACAAGGCCGTTTGGTACCTTCTTCAACTAGTGGGTGTATCATGCAGAGTCAGTAATGTATATTTTTGCCAATCTCGTTAATTATAAGCACGAATCCTAGACTTATAAATAGGTACAATATTAAACACGTATGAAAGGAGCATGAATCCTAGACTTATAACTAGATACAGTGTGAGTCTTTTTAATGTGCACATCGGAAAATCCGAGAAACTACGACAAATTTTATCGAGGAAAAAAAGGTTAAAAAATTTTTTTTTGGCCTTACAATTTTTTTATGATTTTTTCAAGTTTTTTTTGTGCAATTCCATACTACATGTAAATAAAACGTAACTGCTCTTAAACTACATGGCCTATCGACACGAAACAAAAACAATAATGATCAAGGATAACAGGCTAAGGACATAAGATAATAATTCAAAAAAAAAAATCTCCCTCAATTTATTATTACAAGATTTTTACGGAAATTTTGTTTATTTTTCCTACTTTTTTTTAGAAAATGTAAGTTATCTCAATAAAACGTCCCATTTATCTAACATTTTTATTAATTCACGTTATTCTACACCGTATTAGCTTTCAAACAGTAAAATTACCACGTTTATGACTTAGATAAAACATTTGTTATCAGCGGTCAAACAATGGCCTTACCAAGTGCGCAATGGGCGCGTGCAACAAAGGCGCAGGTAGAGACCGTAATCTGACAGTTACTGTAAATGCTACCGAGGGTTTGAAAGTGTCAAGTTTTTTTTGGTTTATTAAAACACAAGACATTGTAACATAAATCAAATTTTAATTGCAAATTTTAATAAATTACATCAAGTTTTCAAAATGGCCACCACGTTGTTGAAGACACAAAGACGCCCGTTTTGAAATCTGATGTGTAGCTCTCCGTATCATTGCGGGATCATTTTTAATGTCGTTCGCACAGTTCATAATGCGTTCTTGTAAATCCACCTCATTTTGAATAGGGGTGCTGTAGACGCGCTGTTTCATTGTGCCCCACAAAAAGTAATCAAGGGGCGTCATATCGGGCGACCGTGGCGGCCAACCTACAGGCCCTTGCCGACCAATCCATTGATGAGGATAGGTATTGTTCAAGAATGCCCTCACATCTAGCGCGTAATGGGCAGGGCAACCATCCATCTGCAGAAACATCCTTCGGCGTAATGCGAGTGGCACGTCTTCCAGCAGGTCCGGCAAATCATCCCTTAAGAGTTCCAAAAATCTTGCTCCGTTCAAGATTCTCGGCAGTATTAATTGGCCCAACCAAAATGTCGTCAATGAGAGCCGCCCAAACATTAACTGAGAACCTCACTTGAAAACCAGAGGGTCGTTTTAATTTTGGATTCTCGCCCTTGGGACACCATCGGTGCAAATTACGATAATTTGTAATGCCGTCTCTCGTAAATGTAGCTTCATCCATCCACAGTATTGTTCTCATGAATTCTGGATTTTCTCTTATTTTAGCCAGGATCCAGCCACAGCCAGCCAGTCTACGTCGTCATGAAGATGTTGCACTCTTCGGTAATGGTAAGGATGCAAACCTTCTTTTCTTAAAATCCGCCACACCGATTTCTGTGATAATCCGAATTGCAGGGCCAGACGCCTAGTACTAATGCTCGGATTTGCGAATAAAGCATTTAGTACTGCTTCTTCGACAGCGACATCGATGATTTGTTGCGGCTCGCAGCGATCTCTGAGACCAATGCGGGCCAATTTTCTGTGGATTTCTTGGAAGTTGCGTTCAGACGGCACCGGTATCCGGTTTGGAAATGCACCAATGTAACGCGTGCACGCACGCGTGCTCTTCTAGCAATTCCATGAGCCATTCCATAATAAAAATGGATGTCGGATATGTGTCTCGCAGGAATCTCACTTAAACGCGGCATCGTAAGAGCACTCGAAAACACCCGTACGTAATTACGACACGAATGAATGAAAACGGCAAAGAGTAGGAAAAGAGTAGTAGCAGCGGTGAAAACTTCAGAGCGACTGTCAGTAGATTAGCCTTAGCCTACCCTTATGTAGTCTTAGCCTTATCTCAAAACCCTGTGGTGTTTTTACAAAGTAAAACATGATATACAAAAGTAAAAATAGCAACCTAAACGTGAAGACTAATTTAATACATACATGAACCCTAATAGCTATTTACGACACTTCTTACTCCTGTATATTAGAAGGGCCTAAATGGCAACAGGGCTGATACTATTTGAGACTAAACTAAAGGCTTACGATGCGTGACGCGACGGCGGCCCTGCGGGTCTGACGAAGTAATGGCATTGGAATTCATTCATTCATTATATTATATACAGGAGAGATTTGAACTTCAACGGGATTAATGTTACAAACCGTGAAAGGTACGTAGCGCGAGCAACATCTGTTTACATTCGCTCCCAGAGGCGGATTTGCCCTAAGGCTCAGTAGGTCCGGGCCTAGGGCGGCCAAATTTTAGGGGCGGCAAATTGTGACGTAAAAAAAATGCTGATGATAACAAGAAATAACTAAAAATGTAGTCAATATGATGGGTGCTGAGAAGGCTACAGGGCCTGGGGCCTAGGCCGGCAAAGACTGCAAATCCGCCACTGTTCGCTCCGCAAACAATAACCTCCCAACGGCTTAAATTAAAAGTCAGTTTCAATTGACTTTTTAACGATAACCCTCCAAGAAACCGGGTGCCGTGGAGAACGTCATATAAGCGCTGGCAAAATCTCGGCGCCCTTCGCCGTCGCGGCATGGCAACAGTGCCGTCTGACTTGGCTAGTTTTTACCAGCAAACCAAATAGCCTATACGTAAAAATTAGCCAAGTCAAATCCTTTATAATTTCAGGATTTTCCACACAGCACAGAACATGGCACCCATATAGATCTCAATTCTTTTGTCGGAGAGTCAACAACGACACATATTCTTAATATTGAACTTTTATATTTAGCAAGCAGCAATAAAAAAGAAAAAAAGGAAAAGTATCCCTGCAGGCTTTAAAAAATATATAATACCTAAGTAAAGTTTTCAGAAGAAAGATCGTAACTAATCTGAGGGCCTACTACGAACCACGGTCGACGCGTGTTGCCTCCATGTCACACTTACGTACGAATTTACAAGTGCGATAGAGAGACAACACATCGAACGTGGTTCGCGGTAGCAAACGATTGACACCGACAATGAAACATACCTAGTTCAACCGTAACACATGCGGACTGCTACATTCATTAAAGAAATTGTATTAAAATATTTAGGTACCTTGCACCTTACACCTTTGTAATGAGGCTAAAAGTGTAAACATATCTTTGACGTCGACTGTACACAACGAGTAATGCGAGGGGTGAGCGGTCAAGCCGATAAGTCGAGCAAATGGGTTTTTTAAATTGGAAGTTCATAATTATAATATACATTTGTATAGTTCATATTTAAATCAAATAATATCTAGATGCTATTTAAATTAAAAGACTTGGTATTGATATAGATTGTCTAATAAACTGGTAAGTGTGTGTGTGTAGTAATTTTCTGTAGGTACATACAAAATACCAAGACCAATCCATTTTCGATAGAATTAGTGTGATTTTGTCTAAAATTCCTATTAGTACTAGTAATATAATCTAAAATTATACCTAGTAGGTACGAGGTACTTATCAATAATTCTACCAATATCGGGTGGAACAGAACGAAGGATTATTATGCAAACGGGGAATTGTTTAGGCTACGTACATTATTTTTCACTCTATTTTTGAGATACAGTTTGTTAAACATTAGTGCAAAAATCTGTTTGTTTCAGCCCGAGCAAGTACTTAGATCCTATGAATGATATGATATCCCGTTCAATATACGAGTTCAAAACTGTTATGACGTATTGTGTCAATTTAAAATGTAGAGTCAGTCCATGAAAAGTCTGCAGCGGATTTGATAGCCCACGCAGTGCACGTGTTATTTTAAACGTCAAACTTCTATGAAATTATGACGCATAAATGACACTTGCACTGCGTGGGCTATCAAATCCGCTGCAGATAGAGATGGGTAGGGGTGAGTAAATACTGAGTATTTACTCGGTATTTACTCAAAGCACCCGATAAATACCCGTATTTACTCATTTAGGTGGGTAAAAACGATTGCTTATAAAATATTCAAAAAGTAAGATTTAAGAACAAAATTGTATTTTATTGAAGAGTGCTAACGTGTATTAACAATGTCTTTAAAATAAAAAGCATATAAGACGCTTAATTTTGGAAAAAAAGGTAATTATCAGTGAGAGGCAAATTGTGATAATGCATAGTTAACAATTTTGTTTTAAATAAGAAGGTATTTACTTTAAAAATATGGTACTTAAATTCTATCGATGTTCTAGATAACTGCATGTCGCTTAAAAGTGCGTGTTTACGCGGCACTTACGACCTTTTATTAAGGGTTTTTTAAAGAAAACTCAGAAATGGCTCAACCTATGATGTTCAAAATATTGTTTTTTGTACTCTATTATACGGCTAATCTCCCGATATGTTTTCATATTTTTTCTGAACTTTGGTTCGAAAGTTATAGAGAGATAAACATTATTTTGGCCTTTCAAAACGGCTTTTTTTCCAAAAATATTCAATTTATCCAAAAAAGTTCTTAGAAACATTCCTGTTATTTTTAAAGACCCATTTAATGATATGCAACACGTAGGTGGTTTCTAATTTTTTTTTTTGTGACATTAGTTACATGTATGGAGTGGCCCTCTTAAAAATACTTTTCTTACAATTTTGAGTACTTAATCCAGTAGCGGCTTACAAAATATACCTATATTTCAAATTTATTTGAGCCTTTCAGCACTCTAAATAGTTTATACCCACCAATTCGGGTATAAACGAGTAAATACGGGTAAATTGAGTAAATACTGAGTATTTACTCGGTATTTACCCGTGAGTATTTACTCACTACCCATCTCTAGCTGCAGACTTTTCTTGGCCCGACTCTAATTAACTTTGACTGTAGGGTTGACATAAAAATATTTTATTTTACAATTTAATCCAGCTTTACGATTATAATACATTAACTCGATTGTAGATCTCTTGTTAGATAGGTAACACTATATTTCCTAGGAGGGGTGCTGACCTGCAGCGAGTGTGGCCGCACATTTGCTGCAAAGGTTGGCTACGCCGCCACCTGAGGGCGCACCAGCGACGCTCTCAGCGCTAGAAAAGCACGTTAAAATTCATGGTCTTCCTTTTATTTCTGACACTATGTTATTTAGCAAAAAATAATCCTTATGATGAAGCCTTTCGATCGGTATGATAAAGCTACAGGGATTTTTTTTTTCTCGTGTAGCGGGTTCGATTCCCGGTTCAACCATGTAATTATTTAAAAATCTATGAATGCAGTTTAAATTGTTTTTTTAATTAAAATAATGTCTTCTTTCAGTAAAATGTTCCATCTACAATATGCAAGGTACTTTCCCTCCATGTGGCATAGCCGTGGGACGCCCTGTATATGTGACACGCTCTAATGGCTCTACAAATAAGATCGTGTCAGATATTTTTGCAGCCTTCGTTGTGTAACATATTATTCCAGGTGACTGTACATTTTGCATTTAAAATTATAAAGGACAATATAACTAGATAACAACAGATGGCCTTATCGCTAAAACCAATCTCTCCCAGACAACCTTCAAACCAAAAAAGAAAGGTAGAACTCATATGAAACTTAACAGGTAGATACGAGTACCTAAGTAAAGTAGTAAGTTACAGGCTTAATTGAGTACAGTGGAAATTTGGGAATGGGTACTGGGAATGGATTGTTTCATTCCCAACTCGGTAATAGCTGCGGGAGCAAAGCGACGTCCTTGGTTTAATCGGCCTTGTAAAGAAGGGATCTATATCTGAATCCCTAAAATCTTTTCTCCTATCTTTGCATTCCCTAATATTGTTTGTCATAATGATCAGATGTCCTAATGCGCGTATTCCCTAATTTTGGTTTCCCTATTATCGAATGGGCAATTTTTTTTTGTCCTAATATCTTTTTCCCTAATGACACTTTCCATATTGAGTATTTATCCTAATGTTATGTAGCATAATTCTTTTTTTGCCTAATTATTGTTAGGCCTAAAAATTATATATCCTAACCATCATGTTACCTAATTTCACTTAGCCTATCGTTGCTTGACCTAACACTCGTATGCCCTAATTTTTTTTTCCCTTTTTAACCGACGGAGTCACGCACCCCCCAGCGTCGAAACAACAGCGTTTCCGCAAAGCTCCGCGGGAAAAAATTCGTAGAAGTGGCAATTTTAGACCGATCGCGGTGAAAGTGGTGTTGTTTTACGCGTAATTGCAAGACCAATAAAGTGCTAATAAGTGCTCAGCTCAACCCACGGATCACAGTGCGAAGGAGAATTGGCCGAAAACCTCAATTTTAGAGGTTAGAAACAACAAAAACGCTGTCCGCGGCGCGCCTGGTCGCTGCAACCTCCACGTGCGATACGTCGTCAGAAGCGCCTCGACGAGCCCTATACGACGACACCTCAGCGACATCTGGGAGACGCACCGTCGAGGCACAATCTCCAAAAAAACAAGTACCACGTGGTGGCGTGGTCACAGATCCGGACGCGAGCGGCAACTTTGAACAACTGGGGACGAAGCGGCACACCACCTGGACCTTAACGGTATTTCAAACAGATTTTTTGGATAGACAGTTTCGGAAATATTTCACTTCAAAAATTAAAACTTTAAGAGTGAATAGTGCAAAAAGTTCAGGCAGACCCTATATTTTTTAATGTAAAATTCGCTGCGCGCTAGCTGGGAGAACACACCTATCAAGTTTGGACATTTTTGAACACTTCTAAATAGTAAAATTTTTGATTTTCCAAAAAACTTAGAAAAAATTTGACAGTGAAAAACTTTTGTAAGAGACTATTTTAGATTTTAATTGTATGTTGTAGATGTATATTTTGTGTTAATTTTACAGTTTTTTGTGTATTTTTATGTCTAGTGGTTTCAAAGTTATTGATTTTTTACTCATTTTCGCTAATATATTCTAAATTAATATAAAATATTACTTTTTCACGTTATATATAGTTTTAGATTCGTTACTGTACTTCGGGAAACCGAAAACGCGGATCCTGTACCATTTAAATTGGCCAGAAACCCGAAATCCGCCATTTTGTTTTTTCTGGTTTTAATTTTCAAAATTAGATATCTCAGAAACCACAAGGCATAGAGAACTCGGATTTTCACCTTTGGCAGCCATTTTTGAGTTAAAACCGATTACAACCGGTTTAAGGTGATTATCTCGCAAAAGTTTTTTAAGGGCTGAGACCACTTTAGAGTGAAAGAGGAGAAAAGGCGACAAGCAGGGAAGAAAGTCCGAACTTTCTCCGGCTATCGGTTCCCGAGATATCAGCCTTCAAACATTGAGTTTGACAGTTCGGCGGCCATCTTTGTTTTCTTCTAACAGTAATATCTCGGCAACCAATTGGGCTGGCGGAGCGCGGTTTTCTTCCTTGTGGACACAGCAGACCCAACTACCACCCTTGACACTTTTCGGAGATTTTCAGGGAAAATTTAACCTGAAAATTCCTGAAAAAATTTCAGCCCTGAAAGTGGTGTCAGCCAATAGTGTAGGATAAGCTAGGATAGACATCGAAAATCCGGTGTTTCTGCGACCTCTAGAACCCGAGAAGCCAGCGGTCAAAGTCGGACTTTGACAGTTCTCGCCGCCATTTTGAAAATTTTAAAATCTCGCTATCTCCGGAACGGAGAGTCGTAGAAACTCGGGATTTTCACCAGGGAAATCAGCGGGCACGTCTTCGGGCGAGGAAAAGGGTTTCAGACAAATTCAGGCATTTTCAGGAAACTGAAAAACTGAAATTTTTTCTCGCCTGAAAGTGACTCCGTTGGATAGAGCTCGTCGAGCCCAGAAAAACGAGCCCAAGCACGGGTCTGTAGGACCAGCGGATCCGGAGATACAGGCGGATACCGAATCCAGAAACTGGTTTCTGGACGGAAACCAGAAAATTTAGACCTTAGTAACTCCGGAACCAGTAGGAATAGCAGAGTCGTGTTTGGTATCGTTGGCAAGGGCTCGGGGAGGGCTATCAGTCGGTATTGACAAAACGACTCTACATAGAGCCTCTTTTCCGTTCCACGGTAAAAGCACACGGAAACCGACTTCCCAAATTTTGAAAGCGCAGACGGACTGCTCATCCTTAGAATTAAGTTACTACTGTCTCCCCTGTACAGAGGCACCTTTACGGACTCTACATAGAGCAAATAAAAACTAGTTGTATAAATTTACAGACTCTGTGACTATATTAGTATTATTAAAATCCGACAGCAGACCGACACTATAGTCACCAGACTGACTCTATATAGAGCAAAAATTTTATTGTATTATTTGTATGTTTCATTGTGTTTAAGTTAGAACCCATAATAGACTAGAGTCTGTAACTCATTGCAACCTCTAACTTCAAGTGAGAGTAGAGTTTGCGACTCTACATTGATAATAAAAATTCTGAGTTTTATTTGACTAAACCCCACCTTGATACTTAAACCCCCCCTTTACAGGGGTTCAGATTAACAACTACCTCCATGGCAATGTTTAGGACTCCAATGAAAGGCGCCGAATCGGAGATGTCCCCCACACAACCGGAAACACCGACGGCCGGTACGCCGACGGAACAGGTACCTCCTCCAAACGTAAGACGAAGTATCGGAGAGTGGGAACAGGGAAAAAGCCATATTCCCATACCCCCCAAAATCACTCCGACCGCAGTAACGAAGCAGGCAGGTCCTGCGGAACGGGTGAAGCTGGACAACACCTTCCGGCTTTCACCAAGCCCATCGTCAGGAGGGGCCGCGGGTGCTGATGTAATATCAAAGCCAGCCTTCGCGGCCCTCCCGGTGCCGGCCGTGGGAACCAACATGCCAAAACCACAGGGCTCCCAACTACAACCTCAATCCCAACCCCAACCCCAACCCCAACACCATTTCCAAACCCAACCCAAACCCCAAAACCCAGCCAAACCTGAACAGGCAGGACCCTTAAAACACGCGAACGTGAGCTGGACTATAGAAACGGGTGAGGCGGAGCAGGCAGGCCAGGCAAAGCAGAGGGAAGCCTTGTTACAAAGCAAGGGCGCCACTAAGAAAAAGGCAAACCCTGCGGAACAAAAGCCTTCGAGCCCAGCGCCGGAGAAATACAAGGACAGGATAAGTGAGGCGAGGGCATGCCTGAACAGAGCAAAACAACATATGAACAGCTCAAGAAACACCTCGAACATCATAAAGACGGGAGTATTGTCAGCACTGGATCGACTCTACCAGCTGGTAAAAGAAGCGGTAGCAGAAAGCAAGGAAGGGGAAACACAAATGGAAAATAAAGGGGCCTCGAATCTGGCCATAGAGAAAACTACCCTCAACACAACGTTGGAGGTAAGCAAGGACACAAAACCGCCCAGAGCAGACACTGAGAACATCCTGTCCAAATTGGAAGAACAAACCAGGCTCATTGAAATAAACAATAAAAAGATGGACGAATTGAAGGCCTCAATGGAGACCCAGCGTGAGACCC
Source organism: Cydia splendana (assembly GCF_910591565.1). Classification (NCBI taxonomy): domain Eukaryota; kingdom Metazoa; phylum Arthropoda; class Insecta; order Lepidoptera; family Tortricidae; genus Cydia; species Cydia splendana. The sequence goes on along the minus strand of NW_026946836.1, from coordinate 127,678 downwards.
TAGAGAGGATGGCGACGACCGCGACGTACGCTAGTATAACAGCAGGAACTCAGGGCGCGCTATCAACTGCGAGACCAGCCCTACAAAGAAATACACTACACTCGGTTGTCGTCACCTCAACGGATGAGACTGAAAGCGGAGAAGAGGTACTAGACAGGATAAGAAAGGCAGTAGATGCAAAAGACGGATGGGTCCAGGTCGAAAAGGTAAGGAAGGCAAAGGATAGGAAGATTATAATGGGATTACAAACTCAACAGGAAAGAGAAAAGGTAAAGGAAAGATTGAAGAAAGAGGGAGTCAACCTTGTAGTCGAGGACGTGAAAAATAAAGACCCGCTACTGCTTTTGAGGGGAGTCCTCTCAGTAAACACTGACGAGGACATCATTAAAGCAATGAAAAACCAAAACCGGGGCATTTTTCGCGACCTCGATGAAAAGGACAATAGGCTCGAAGTGAAGTTTAGAAGGAGGACGAGGAACCCCCACACCTGCAATGTGGTAATATGCGCCTCCCCCACAATATGGCAAAGAGCTACAGAGGCCGGGACCGTCCACGTGGACCTCCAACGTATCAGAGTCGAGGACCAGTCGCCGTTAATCCAGTGCACCCGTTGCCTGGGATACGGCCACGGGAGACGATACTGCACGGAGTCTGCTGACTTATGCAGCCACTGTGGCGGCCCTCATCTAAGAGCGGAATGCTCCGACTGGCTCACCAAACAAACACCAAAGTGCCGAAACTGCGTGAAAATCGGAGTAGAAGATACAGAACATAACGCCTTTAGCCATACCTGCCCTACAAGGAAAAAATGGGACGACTTAGCAAGGTCAAGCGTGGCGTATTGCTAAGGGCACCCAAGACAAACAAATCTTTCACCAGATCGCTCAAGCAAATCTCCAAAGGAAAAAGTTAGCAACGGAAGAACTCTACACAGAGGCGGAAAAACGGGGTATAACTGCGGCACTCCTACAGGAACCATATGTGGGCGGAGGAAAAAAGGTGAGAAGCTGCAGGGGCGTCCGGATCTTCCAGGCCGCAGACCCAGGTGAAGGGACTGTGAAGGCTGCTATAGCAGTCTTTAGCGAAGGCATTAAAGTTACCCAGTACCCAAAACTCACCACTAACAACATCGCAGTAGTGGGGATAGAGACCCAGGCCTGGAAGGTTGCACTCGTTTCACTGTACTTCGAACCAGATCAACCGCTAGAACCTTACCTGGAACACCTAGAAACCATACTGAAGGAATTGGGCTCCATAAAGTGGATAATAGGAGGAGATGCCAACGCAAAGAGCACCTGGTGGGGGAGTCCTACAATAGACAGCAGAGGAGAACTCCTAGCAGCGACACTAGACGAACTCGATTTTCATATTTTGAACAAAGGAGATATCCCGACCTTCGACACCTGCAGGGGGAATCGGCATTATACTAGTTATGTCGACATAACAGCGTGCTCAACAAATATCCTCGACCTGGTGGATGATTGGAGAGTGGACCAAGGACTGACGAGCTCTGATCACAATGGAATACTATTCAAAATTAAACTCTCAAAGCTCATTGGCATACAGGTACAAAGGACTACTAGAATGTATAATACAAAAAAAGCAGATTGGACACAGTTTAATGATAAACTGAACCAATTGTTAAAAGATAATAACATCCAAGTCCAAGAAATAGCAAAAGCAGTTAACGCGGCACAAATTGAACTGATTGTTAATAATTTCAACAAGGCTGTTCAAACAACGTGCAACCTAGTACTACCAAAAAAGAAAGCAAAAGAACAGTTCACCCTTCCATGGTGGTCAGAGAAACTTGCTAGCATGAAGAAGGAGGTCGCCACCAGGAAGAGAAGAATAAGGTGTGCAGCCCCCGTGCGGAGATCGAGGGTCGTGGAGGAATACCTGAAAGTCAAGGCAGAATATGAGGAAGAGGCAGTCAGAGCCCAAGTTGACTCTTGGAAAGAATTTTGTAGGAAACAGGACAAGGAGGGTCTATGGGAGGGTATTTACAGGGTGATAGGCAGAACAACACAAAGAGAAGAAGATTTGCCGCTCGCTAAAGAAGGAGACATATTGGACGCGAAGGGCTCAGTTCGACTGTTGGCAGACACTTTTTATCCAAGTGATTCGGCCACAGACGACAGTGAACATCATAGACTCATCAGAGAAAGAGCAGACCAAGTGAATGAAGAAGAGCAAAGTGACTTTTGTGAACCTCCATTCACAGCAATGGAACTTGAATGGGCCTATGAGTCCTTTAATCCAAAGAAAGCCCCAGGAGAGGACGGCTTTACAGCGGACATATGTACCCAAGCAATAAAATGCAACCCTGAGGTATTCCTATCCATACTCAACAAGTGTCTCGCCTGCGGCTACTTTCCGGGAGCTTGGAAAACGGCAACGGTGGTGATTCTAAGGAAACCAGGAAAGACTGATTATACAACACCCAAATCGTACAGACCGATAGGACTGCTTCCGATACTTGGCAAAGTTTATGAAAAAATGCTGGTAGCCCGCTTAAAACATCACCTAGTCCCAAGAACCAGCCCTCGGCAATATGGATTCATGCCGCAGAGGAGTACCGAGGACTCCCTCTATTCCATGTTACAACATATTAAAAATAAACTAGATGAGAAGAAAATAGTAACCATAGTATCGCTGGACATAGAGGGAGCCTTCGACTCAGCATGGTGGCCTGCCATAAGAGTCCGCCTGGCAGAAGAGGACTGCCCACCAGCTTTGAGGAAGGTGGTGGACAGTTACCTCCAGAACAGAAAAGTAAAAGTGAGATACGCTGGTGAAGAGTATGGTGTGAGCACGACCAAGGGATGTGTACAGGGCTCAATCGGTGGACCGATCCTGTGGAACCTCCTCTTGGATCCACTTCTCAAGACCTTGGAAACTAAAAAAGTCCACTGCCAGGCATTCGCGGATGACGTGGTTTTGCTGTTTGATGGAAAAACTGCCATGGACATTGAAAGAAGTGCCAATCCTGCTCTTGACTATGTTCAGAAATGGGGTATAGATAACAAATTGAAATTTGCCCCACATAAAACCAGTGCGATGGTTATAACGAGAAAATTAAAATACGATACCCCACGGCTGAATATGGGCGGGACCAGCATTGAAATGGCTAAAGAAATAAAAATGTTGGGAGTAACAATCGATGAAAAACTCACGTTTAACGCGCATGTTGCAAATGTCTGCAGAAAGGCGATCGGCATCCACAAACAGCTAGCACGAGCCGCCAAGACCAACTGGGGACTGCATCCTGAAGTCGTGCGCACAATATATGTAGCAACCGTGGAACCTATCATTCTGTACGCCGCCAGTGTGTGGGCACCAGCGGCCGCGAAACTCGGGGTAATTAAACAATTAGCTGCTGTACAAAGAGGAATTGCACAAAAAATGTGCAAGGCGTATCGTACCGTGTCACTCAATGCGGCCTTGGTACTGGCGGGGTTGCTTCCTCTCGATCTAAGAGTTAGGGAAGCTGCCTCATTATACGAAGCAAAGAAAGGAGTTCCCTTGCCGTTGCTGTGTGACCGTGATGTCGAAAAAATGACCCCAGCTGCTGAAACTCCCCACCCTGCTGAGCAGAGCAAACTTGAAATAGTAAGCCTGGCAAACCAGGAACAATACGATGCAAATAACAACTACGAAGTTCGTATATTCACTGACGGCAGCAAGCTCGGCGGAAAAGTAGGAGCAGCATTGTCCATCTGGAACAGTACGTCAGAAACCAAGACCCAAAAGCTTGCTCTACCAAGCTATAGCACGGTTTACCAGGCAGAGCTGCTAGCACTGTGTAAAGCAACTGGAGAAATAATAAGACACAAAGCAAAGTCGTTTGGAGTTTACAGCGACTCTATGGCGGCCCTCCAAACCGTTAAAAACAGCCAATGCCTATATCCACTGGCCGTGGAAGCGAGAGAGAACCTTAGGACTTCATACCTTCAAGGTAAAGCCGTCCACTTACACTGGATAAAGGCTCACGCAGGTCTGGAAGGGAACGAGAGAGCAGACCAATTAGCAAAAGAGGCCGCTGAAAACTCCAAACGAAAACCGGATTACGAACTATGCCCGGTGTCCTTCGTCAAGCGAAGTATTCGTCGGGATACGCTTGACGAATGGAATAAAAGATATGCGACTGGAGACACAGCGTCGGGCACCAAACTCTTCTTCCCGAATGCTATTACGGCGTACAGGACGGTCAGAAAGATGGAAGCAACTAATATAAAGACGCAACTAATGACAGGGCACGGTGGATTCTCAGAATACTTGAATCGCTTCAAGTGTAAGGAGAGTCCATCATGCATCTGTGATCCTGCAATGCAAGAGACGGTCTTACACATTCTATTAGAATGCCCTGTTCACGCCAAGGAAAGACTCGACCTGGAACAAAGTCTAAATATAAATTTGACAGCACAAAATATTAGTGACATAATGGAGAGTAGAAACAGAGACAGGTTTCTAGTATACTGTACCAAAATTGTAAGAGCTGTAATAAATAGAAATAAAACGAAATAAGTAAATTATGTTTAAACAATATAATGACTTATAATGTAATAAACATAAACAAAACAGATGTACAAATAAATATCAAAGATTTATACATGAATATGTCACAAAATTTAAACAATAGATAAATAAATAAAAATATGTAAATAGAAAACCATAGAAAATAAGAAAGAAAACTGTGTAACATATAAATCCACTGAACCTTTGTATTATTGAAACGAATAAAAACCTCGCCGTAAACCCAATAGAAATAAGAGTAGATAGAATAGCGTAGCTGGGAGCCCCACCCAGGAAAAGTCACGAAAGATGAAGGATGAATGAAAGATAGTATGCAGCATGAAAGTGCGAGAGGAATAATTGCGAGAACTGGAACGAACGAGACAGCTTAACATAGACTCCGATCATGTTGGAGGTAGAACAAAAAAAAAAAAAAAAAAAAAAAAAAAAAAAAAAAAAAAAAAAAAAAAACCTAACCCACTTTTGTGGCAGCAGTTCGTTTTTGCGAGGATCACAGTTCTAACCTAACCTAACCCACTTTTGTGGCAACATTTCGTTTTTACAATGGTCGCAGTTCTAACCTAACCTAACCCACTTTTGTGGCAGCAGTTCGTTTTTGCGAGGGTCACGGTTCTAACCTAACCTAACCCACTTTTGTGGCAACAGTTCGTTACCATTCATTATGGAAAGTAATTGTTATGATAATTGATCAATAGGAAAAGTAACTGTTATGACGATTGATCATTAGGGTAATAGCCATTAGGTCAAAACAGTTAGAACATGTTATTTTATGCCAAACATTGTTAGGGATTTCGAAGAATATGGTAAAAAACATTAGGGATCTTGATAGTTATGGTACAAATGCTTAGGGCAAATGAGTCTTAGGCTAACCATTACATTATGGAAAATAATCGTTATGACAATTGATCGTTAGGGCATGTGCCCATTAGGACAAACCAGTTAGGGCAAGTGACTTTAGGACAAACGTTGTTAGGGATTCAGAATGACACCCGTAAAGAAGCTACAGTTCGCAAGCAAGCCGCTTACAGGGCTTGGACCAAGGCCGTAGCTAATAAGGATCCGAACGTTTCTGATGTGAAACGCAAATTAAACGCTGCCTCGAGGTCCAGTAAAAAAGCCATTGCCAAGGCTAAATACGATTTCGTCGGCAGAATTGGTGAGAAACTAGCGGGCTATCCCACTGGGAGTCGCGCGTTCTGGTCGCTCGCTAAAGCTGCCGAGGGAAATTTTTGTCAGTCTTTACCACCACTGCGGAAAGCTGATGGTGATCTGGCCCACAGTGCAAAGGAGAAAGCCGATCTTCTTGGTACTCTTTTTGCCTCGAACTCGACCCTGGACGACGACGGTAGTGCCGTGCCGCCCACCATCCCGCGGTGCGTATACTCCATGCCAGAAATCTCATTCACGCAAAGGGATATTCGGCGGGAGTTGCTATCCCTGAACGTCCATAAGTCGAGCGGGCCAGACGGCTCTTGTGCTCAAGCAGTGTGCTCCTGAGTTGTGTCCCGTGTTAGCGCGTCTTTTCACACTCTCTAGCGACAAACGGCATGTTCCATCTTCGTGGAAGACGGCCCTTGTGCACCCTGTGCCTAAAAAGGGCGATAGATCGGACCCATCGAATTATAGGCCTATCGCTATTGCCTCCCTTCTCTCTAAGGTCATGGAGCGTATAATTAACGCAAAGCTCCTGAGGTACCTAGAGGAACACGATCTGATCAGCGACCGTCAATATGGTTTTCGCCACGGTCGCTCGACTGGTGATCTTCTAGTGTATCTCACACACCGCTGGGCTTCGGCCATTGAGAGTCAAGGTGAGGCATTGGCAGTTAGCCTAGATATAGCGAAGGCGTTCGATCGGGTCTGGCATCGGGGTCTCCTGTCGAAGTTACCATCTTATGGATTGCCGGAGGGACTATGCAAATGGATCGCTAGCTTTTTGTCCGGCAGACGCATACGAGCCGTAGTAGACGGAAGCTGCTCCGATAGCATGGACATTAACGCTGGCGTTCCGCAAGGTTCTGTGCTATCCCCAACGCTGTTTTAACTGCACATCAATGACATGTTGTCTATCGATGACATTCATTGCTATGCAGACGACAGTACTGGGGATGCCTATTACACAGGCCGTGCCAATATCCTTCGTTCTGTGGTGTTGGAGAGTCGTGAAAAGCTTGTGTCGGACATTGAGAGCACTCTTTCCAGAGTTTCGGTGTGGGGTCGGGACAATTTAGTGCGATTCAACCCCACCAAGACACAAGTTTGCGCGTTCACCGCTAAAAAAACCCCATTTACTGTGGTCCCACAGTCCCAAGGCACAGCCCTTACCATGTCAGGGAGTATTGGGATCCTCGGTGTCGACATCTCCAGTGACGTCCAATTCCGTAGCCACCTGGAAGGTAAGGCTGCGCTGGCATCCAAAAAACTCGGTGTGCTCAATAAAGCGAGGCGATACTTTACTCCGGGGCAAAGACTGCTGCTGTATAAATCGCAAGTCAGACCCCATATGGAGTACTGCTGTCACCTTTGGGCAGGAGCACCTGGATGCCAGCTTGGACCCTTCGACTCAGTCCAAAGACGCGCTGTAAGAATCGTCGATGATCCCAAACTCACAAGCGGAACCTTTAAGTCTAAGGAGAGACTTTGCCTCCTTGTGTGTGTTCTACCGCTTGTACAATGGGCTGTGCTCTGTGATTATTTGACATGATGCCAACGGCCGCTTTCTATCACCGCACCGCTCGCCGCCGGCAGGGTGTTCATCCTCACACCCTAGAACCTAAATGGTCGCGAACTGTGCGATTTAAGAGGAATTTCCTCCCGCGGACGCTCCGGCTGTGGAATGAGCTCCCTTCCCAGGTTTTCCCGAGGGTCTACAGTATGGGGTTCTTCAAAAAAGGAGTGTACAGGTTTTTAAAAGGTCGGCAACGCGCATGTAACACCTCTGGAGTTGCAGGCGTCCATAGGCTACGGTGACTGCTTACCATCAGGCGGGCCGTATGCTTGTTTGCCACCGATGTGGTATAAAAAAAATTAAAAAAAAAATTGAGTTTATACGAACTCCAAAAACGGATTTCGCGGCTATAGAGCCGTACTGTGTGAACGGCTACGGATGTAGGTGTGTTTACGAGGTAGTCTATGGTTAATTGGTTATACTTAAATCACTTAAATCTACTAGGCTCACTCGACTAGTTATCTTCGTTAGTGGCGACATCGATAATTGCTTTACTTACGGCGCGGTTCGGGAAATGAATTAGAGATTCACTAGATATGAAATAGTAAATTCTAATTGAATGAATTAGAGATAATTTCTTTACTATTTCATATCTAGTGAATCTCTAATTTCTGCAGCTTTTTCTCTAGCATCTGATCACCTACAGGAGCGGGAGGAGCGCCACTCAGATCGACTACTTTCTCACTCGGAGAGACTATATCGGCAAAGTAGCCACCTGTAAAGTCATACCGGGAGAGAGTCTCACTGCCCAACACCGAGTCCTTGTGATGGACCTGCTCGTCAAGCCCCGAGGCACATACCGGGAGCAGTGCCGCCCCCAAACCCGGTGGTGGCTGCTTGAAGGATCCAAGTCCCATGAGTTTGCTGCCGCTGTCAACGACCTCAGTGTTGTGACGGATGGCCATTCCGTACAGCAAATCTGGGATAGAACTCAGGCAGCCATCACACGGGCGGCGAAGGCGGTGCTGGGGGTGTCTAAAGGGGGTCGCAGGCTTGACAAGGAGACTTGGTGGTGGGACGCCACAGTCCAGAGGGAGACTAGGGAGAAAAAAGCCCTCTTTAAAAAGTGGCAAGCGTCCAGATCTCCTGAAGACCACGCGGCATACAGGGCTGCCAAACGTGCCACTAAACAAGCTGTAGCCAGAGCCAGACATAACCACTTGCGTCCTCTGTACGATAAGTTGGAGACGTCTGAGGGGCAGAAGTTCATTTATAAGTTGGCACGATCGAGGGTCAAAGCGGCGCAGGACATCTCCAAGTGCCGCTGCGTAAATGACCCTCACGGTAACCTGCTATGCGAGGATCGCGCGGTAAAGGAGAGATGGCGCTCTTACTTCCACAACCTGCTGAATAACCAGCACAAAGAGGTGCAACCTCCGGATCTCCCTCCGAATCAAGGACTAGTGCCACCGATAACGCCGGAGGAAGTCGAGGCGGCTCTTCGCCGCATGAAGAATCGGAAAGCTGTCGGAGCCGACGGAATCGCTATAGAGGCGTGGAAGTCGATGGGCTCTCAGGGTGTGAGCATACTCACTGATATTTATAACCGCATACTCCTCACCGGGAAGATACCCAACCAGTGGAGGCTGAGTATCATTACTCCAGTATTCAAAGGTAAGGGCTCGGTGCGGGAGTGTAGCAAGTATCGCGGTATAAAGGTTATGTCTCACACCATGAAGCTCTTTGAGCGCATAATCGATGCTCGGCTCCGACAGGAGTGTACAGTCTCGGGGTGTCAATATGGGTTTCGGCCAGGGTGCGGAACGATGGACCCTGTATTTGCCCTGAGGACCCTCATGGAGGGATACAGAGCAAAGAACACGCCTCTACATTTCCTGTTTCTGGACATGGAAAAGGCCTTTGACTGTGTCCCTCGTGAGATGATCTGGTGGGCGCTGCGGTCCAAGGCTGTACCTGAGGCCTATATTGACACTATCCGGGACATGTACCACGATTCTTATTCAATAGTCAGGACCGCTGTTGGTGACACCAACCCCTTCTCTGTCACTGTTGGAGTACATCAGGGCTCTGTGCTCAGCCCGTTTCTGTTTAGCGTGATATTAGACGCCCTGTCAGCCAGCATCCGAGACTACCATGAGCAGCCACCGTGGCTATTCATGTATGCTGATGATATCGCGCTGACAGACTCTGATAAGGGCCGACTTGTCCAGCGTGTGAACAGATGGAGGGGGTCGCTGGAGAACGGCGGTCTTAAACTAAATGTGGCGAAGACAGAGTACATGGCCTGCAATAGTACAGATCCTCTACCCGTCCGCATAGGCGTGGACATGGTCGAGCGCACGGATCAAGTTAAGTACCTAGGATCTGTACTTAGCACTACCAGGGACATCGACAGCGACGTCAAAGCCCGAATTTCCGCTGCTTGGGTCAAATGGCGGGAGATGACTGGGGTTATTTGTGACCCCAAAATGCCGATTAAGTTGAAGGGACGGGTCTATAAGACCATCATTAGACCTGCCCTTCTGTACGGCAGCGAGACTTGGCCTTTACTAGAGCGGCACAAGCAGGAACTGCGTGTCACGGAAATGAAGATGCTACGGTGGATGTGCGGAGTTTCACGCAAGGATCGCGTCCGAAACGCCCACATTCGGGGTAGTCTTGGCGTCCGTGACATTGCAGACAAACTGCAAGAGTGTCGCCTTCGTTGGTATGGCCACGTCTCGCGCAGACCGGCAAGTTACGTGGGTAACAAATGCCTGGCCATGCCGCCTCCTCCCGGTACGGGAAGAAGAGGCCGGCCCAAGAAGCGATGGCTTGATGTCGTCAAGGAGGACATGCGTGCCAACGGACTCACTTCCAGGGATGCCGAAGATCGGGCAAAGTGGTCACGAAGGAGTCGGAAGGCGGACCCCGGGTCCTCGCGCCCCGCGCGGGGGCACAGCCGGGATTGACGCCAGGATGATGATGATGATCTAGTGAATCTCTAATTTATTTCCCGAATCGCGCCGATATACCTAAGCCTTTTAAAGGGTGAGGGTGAATAATAAAATTGGGTCAGTAGGATAAAAACAGAAACTTCAAGAGATAGGTTAGTAACTGTGTTTAGGAATTTGCAATTGTTAGCAATCTATGATAATTAACCTTTTCTAATTCAGTGTTAGAGTTAGTTTGCAACGCTAGTCGCACATTGTTATGCAAGAGCCTGTTTGTGCGGTGCTACCCGATCCCCATGGTCACGTCCGCTTGGATAAATTGGTGGTATTCTGGCCGACATCATTGTTACACCCTGTTCATTTGTGGACAGCCCGGGTGGCGTGGCGGTGTGTTGTGGCCCTAATTGCTGATCAAAGGGGTGTATCGACCGGTGCGAGGCTATAATAGTATAATAGAGCTCACCAAGATCTATGTAGGTAGGTATGTAGAAATAGAAGCAAGAAATGTGCTACATAAATTAGGTGGGAACATAATAAGATTACCTAATATACATATACACTAACATTATTTACTTACCAATATTTAATGTACTGTTATATATTTGTCTTGTATGTAAAATTCTTATGAGAATAAAGTAACCGGTCAAGTGCGAGTTCGTTTAACTCGCGCACCGAGGGTTCCGTACAAACTTTCAATTTCCTCATGTAACTATACTAAGCGTAATTGTGTACACCGCCATGTACCTATCAGAAAATTGGCTAATTAATTTGCGCGACCTGTATGTATGTTGGTTTTTCAGGGATAATTTTGTATCATGTGAACCGATTTCAACAATTTTAGTTTTATTTGAAAGAAGGTGTTTTTAGTGTAATTTCATAAATATTTCAAATATATATAATAAACACCCGCAAAGGGGCTTAAATTGCAATTTAAATTGGAAAATGTATTATGATAGGAAATAAAAAAAAAGTTTTCAAGATAGAGGTTTGATTATATTTTTGCTGTAATATTTATGATAATGTTATTATTATGTACAAATTTCATACTTTTTCGTTATTATACTTCGGAGATAAGAGGAAGGGGGAGGGGTTTATTTTTTCACATTTTCCTTCATAAGTAAATTTTTTATCCCTATGAAAAAAACTTGTTTTATAATAAGTATATTACAAACCGAGCTCTCTCTCAAATGATATTCCAGTAGACCTTGTAGATAACTAGACTTTGAAATTTTACTCCCTTTTAATATATTTTTATAATATGTATGCTAGTTTTAAGGTATTTATGTATGGGCCACTAGTTGCCTGAAATAAAGATTTTCATTTCATTTCATTTCAAAACACAAAGGCACAGGAATTCATATTTTTCTCATGATAACTGAAAATTCAAGCTTATGGCTTTATGCATAAAGAATGTATTCGGGGTTTCGGGGGGCTCTCGAAAACGGCCTGAATGGCTTCGAGGAGAGAGGGCACAGCCGATGTATTTCGTTTGTTTTGTTCGACATAGCGCGGGCGCGGCTATTAAGTTCGTTCCCTCTGACATTCCGCTTTTAATAAATCGATTAATATTGCGAAATTTCAGTGCAATATTACGTATACTAGAAAATGGAAATATGAGTGAAGAATGCCCGGCTAATATTAGCTGCGAACACGGCTAAATATATTGACGTCACGTACCTACCTGTTATTGGATTCATTCGACTGGACGTAATATCCCCGAACGAAATATTAGACCTGCATTTTTTGTTTGGATTCATATTCAGTACTCAATTAGGTCTTCTTTGCAAAACTGAAAAGTTAAATTAGTTTTTATTCCCCGACCCAACAGAAGGGTGTTAGAAGTTCGACCGCTGTGTGTGTGAGTTTGTCTGGGATACCTTAGCTCTTAAACGGGTAAACCGCGATATTCAAATGAAATCAGGTTTTCTAGCGGTGGTTCTTAGACATGTTTTATCGAAATCGGTTCATCCGTTAGTTTATTAAGTACATATTAAATTTAACGTTTGTATAGGGCAGTGGTGGGCAAATTAAGGTCCTTCGAAATATTAAAATTAGTAGGTAAGGTAAAGCATAGGTAATTATGGTCCATGAAATAATAAAACTACATTTTGCTACAATTCTGGCTCTTTTCTGAAATTTGTTAAACTTTCTGTCCTCCCTTGAGGAAAGTTTGCCCACCATTGGTTTAGTTTAAGGTAGGCATCGTTGTTAACTAGGAACTCTTATAGTGTCGCTATGTTCGTCTGTCTCTCTGAGATGAGAAGTATGAAACTTACAAGTGTGTTTTTTTTTGTAAAATATGAGTTTGAGCCGAAATAATATTAAAACGTGTCCATTATTTTTTCATGTTCTCCAGCATACCTATACTTAATCAAACCAGTATTAACTAGCAATTTGCTTGAACAAGACTCTCTACAGAATTTAGAGGGTTTTGTCACTTTCCAGTACATTGGAGGATAATTTCTTCCAACAAGTTGAGTTGAGCAACTAATAATAAATACGTATCTGCTATTTTAGATTACCCTATAACATATAAAAAAATAAATCAAATCGGAACCGGACAGTTGGGTACCTTTGCTTGTAAGTAGGTAACTTGTAACGTAACAATATTTAAACTCAAACAGAACCCTTTTGAAAACTTCCGTTATCCTTTCGTCTCTCCATCTGTAGCAGCAAACCATGAACGAAGTTTTGCCTCTTTTTCACACTTACGTACGAATATACAAGTGCGACGTAGAGGCAAAACTTCTTTCGCAGTTTGCGGCAGGCCCTCAGGTTGTATCTTAAATTGTCTACCCTACTCTGCATGAGCGCCAAAAGCAGTATGTAATATGTAATAGCCGAGAAAGATTTCAGTACGTCCCTCGAAACTGTCAGAAGAATTTAAATAATGTGCTCCATCTTGTATATAGTAATAATATATGTATTAGTTTATCTTTGTATATCATGTACCTAAGTAATACTATAAAATCATAATTTTGTACATTTATCTTATTACGTTTATATATAATATTAGACTTTTCGGTGAAATTTCTCTTTATAAGTTATGAATCTCCTGCACCAACATTTGTCTCTGTTTCACCCAATGGTTGACTGATAGAGAATGCTTTTAGGCATTAAGTCCGCCATTTGTACATTTTTCCTGTATTTGTGCAATAGAGTTTAAATAAATAAAATATAAATGAAAATAAAAAGTTAGATTGATGGTGTACCTACTGCATTCATATAACACTACCATTATTTTAGGCGTGCAAGCTTCTTGGCGTCGAATGATTCCACCCCTGGCTAACTTCTGGGTTTACGACCTTTTTAAAATTATTACGTGAATCTCAGCAGTCAGCGAAGGGAGACTGACTATTATTGGATCTTTTATAAAAATGTAGTTCCCAATACCTAGTCAGCCGCTTTAAAAATGTTACTTTTATATGCATTTATATTCATTTTTTTAATATTTAGATAGATTAAGTCCACATTGCATTGCATTGTGCTGTGTGAAGCAGTCCACATTCTTTTAACAAGAAATCACAATCCGGCTACTAACGTCTTATTCAAATACCACGTGACACCCCAAAAAAAATGGCGCAAATCACATAACCCTTCATATCAGAAGCCAGCACTTAGTAGTGTTGTGGTTCATGCTAGACAATTATTTTAAAAATTAAAATATTTTTAAATTAACAGTTTATCAATCTATAATATCACCTACTTTTGACATGAAAATTAGTAGTGAGGGAAGTAGTGTCACCTAATGTATGGGACGTGCAAATTTTGGTATCGGATGAAGATACGTAAAGCTAAGCCAATCCAGCCCGGTAGCCACCCACCACCCCCTGGTGGGTAGGCAAGGGGGCATCCAAAGTTACACGCCGCACCCCCTCTCGCCACGGGGCACAGACACTACAAAAACTTTGGTACCTAATTACAACAGCAAACTTAAGAAATGTCATATCAGGCCTCAGAGAAAGGCAAATCATTGAAAAAATAATAATATTTGACAATGACAAACGAATTTAAGCCGCGAATCAAAGTGTATTGAGATACCAACTGCATTTTGTGATAAAAAAAAGCGGCACCAAAATTGTGGAAAATATACGTATAGTAAGCTTAGTAATGTATGTAAAATAGTATTACAAATAACTCTAAATCAGCTATAGCTACTGTTGTACGGAAGATTGCTGCCGTAGTTAGTTACCTTTAACAGTATTGAAGCTGTCCGAAACCCCGAAATGCTTTCAGTCTCATAACGTCTGTACCTCAAAGGAAGATAGATATACAGGGTGGTCCAAACCTTGACGTCCAAAAATTTTTTTTAGATTCCTCACGTCGTGGGCTATCAGAATATACCCCATGTATGTTAGCCGATTTTTCGTAGTTATGATTTTTTAAACTTTTAACTTTGTTATGAAATTCCGGGGTTCCCATACAGGGTGGCTAAAAAATAACTGCATTCGCGTTGCCAGGGAGGTTTTGGGATTATACTGAGCAACTTTTACTATGGGACCAACCTCGAAATCGCGAAAAAAAATTTGGCTGTTTCATACAATTTTGCTGGTCCATTTTCTATGGAAGGGTAAATTTATTTTCGCGATTTCGGGGTTGGTCTCATGTAAAAGTTGCTCAGTATAATCCCAAAACCTCCCTGGCAATGGGAATGCAGTTATTTTTTAGCCAACCTGTATGGGAACCCCGGAATTTGAACTGATAGCCCACGATGTGAGGAATCAAAAAATAATTTTTGGACGTCAAGGTTTGGACCACCCAGTATAAAAAATAGGTATTCCTACTAAATGACTAGTTTGAAGGGGTAAACGGTAATTTAAACAGTTTAAAATAAACAATCATATTATGTGTCAAGGAAAATAGTATTAAATATATCTATCTGGCCAATATTGTGTATAATATATTATGTTGAAATGCATACTTTCTTAAGCGCGGCGACGACATCGGTTCTGGTACTAATCGACGTTGCATGACGGTCTAGATTCTAGATATATTATCTATGACGTAAGCTTAAGGCGTGCTTTTCCCGTACGAGCTAAGCGAACCAGTTTTTTGAATGCATCGGAAATATAAGAAACAATGTTTTAAAATTGTGAAAAAAATATATCTTATACTTAAGGATCTGGCAGATATGTTTTGGATCTCAAAAACATGATTAGATAAACTTTGCTCGATAGAAAAAAATTCCAAAGTTACGCCTTTTTTTAACAATAAATCAATCTCAGAGCTACAATACAAACTTTTTTGACTTGTTTTTTACATAAATGTATAGGTAATAAGATAATCTAGATGATTTGGATCACTTTGTCTCGGTAACATCATTAAAATAATTTCTATGTTTCAATACCTACTAAATCCGCAACCGCCATCACTCGCGAACGCACTTACGCCCTCTTCAGTCGCGCGGCAGCGCTTGTAGAGGACGGACCTGCGTCAGTATGTTCCGCGCGGTCACGTGATTTTATCATTTACAAACAATGGGAAACAAAGCATATGAAACGTAAGAAAAAGTCACTAAGTGCTATAAAAACACACTTTCTGATAACAGAAGCATCTAATACTTTACGAGGTGCTTGAAAGCGCCTAGCTTTCCTACATCAACAGTTAAAATATTTCAGTATTTTCACTAGGTCAGCAACCAATTTCAATGTAGGTAAATAATATTATATTCCTAGATAATATAATTGTGAGTATGTAAGTATGATATATTTACAGTATTTCACCTTTACTGATACACCTACGTCCGATCTGCAAAATGATTATATTCCTTCGTGCTCTTTGACTCCTTTGAAAATCAGAAATTATTTATTTGGATTGATACAGTATGGGGATGTTACAATATATGTATAGTGTTACGCTTTTAGTATGAGGGTGCCGAAGGCGCCCGGCTTTGGATCGCATGCAACGCGCCACGCCCGTCAAGCGTGCAAATTCATCATCATAATCATAAATTTAAATAAATATAAAATGTCAAATTGAAATAATTGAAAAAATTACCCTAATAGGCATATCGCAATACAATTATTTAAGAACTAAATACATATCACTAATTTTAATATTTGACCACGGTCGACATGAATTAAATATAATTGAGAGTTCAAGGTGCCTACAGGCAGTTCATCTTGCGCTTGGTTGTATTAGTCTTGTTCGAGAAACTGAACACGGTGAAAAATAGAGAAAATACTCCTAAAAATACGTGTGATACCTCATTAGATTCGTCATAATGCCTAGAAAAATGCATTCGAAGCGTGTAGTAGCACACACAAAATATCAAAAGTTATAAGCAAAAAAAGGGGGAAAAAGTAGAGATCTTTAATTTCCCCAATATCTCAAAAAGTATTCATATTACGGTGCGAGATGGGTGGGGGGTGCTCGACCAAATGTCATAGAGGGCCCCAAGACAAAACAAACTGCATTAAATTTTTTTCAAAATGGCCGACTTTATTTTTTATTTTTTTCAAGTTGGTCCGAGCGCGCTGAGATTTGGCATGGCGAAAGATAGAGGCCTCTAGATTCCTATGAAAAAAAAAATTTTTGGAAAAAATCTAAGATGGCGGAAATAATGGTCATTTTAATTTTGTATGGCAACTTTTAAACGGTGCGAGATGGGTGGGGGGTGCTCGACCAAATGTCATAGAGGGCTCCAAGACAAAACAAACTGCATTTAAAAATTTTCAAACAGGCCGACTTTTTTTTTTAATTTTTTTCAAGTTGGTCCGAGCGCGCTGAGATTTGACATGCGGCAAGCTTGGGGGCCCAAAATTACCATGTGAAAAATTTTTTTTGGAAAAATCCAAAATGGCGGCGGACACGGGCCAAATTCAAATTTCCAAGTAGGTTAGGCGAGCCCGAAGGGCGAGCTTCAGGCTGGGAGGCCGAAGGCCGACTCCGCGGAGGGCCGTTAGGCCCGGAGCTTTATCTCGAATGTCCAAGCATCCTCCCCCCCAGTAATTTTGGGCGAGGCCGAAGGCCGAGCTGCGGGAATGACGAACAAAGCAAAATCCTATACAAAAAGTGTGTTAAGCGAGCCCGAAGGGCGAGCTTCAGGCAGGGAGGCCAAAGGTCGACCTCAGTGGATAGCCGAAGGCCCGGAGCCTCCACCCCGACTCCCAAAACGCGAGGCCGAAGGCCGAGCTGCGTGAATGCAGTTCCTCCAAACGTCCTACAAAGTCAACTTTCTTGATAAGCGGAGCCGGCGGGCCGAAGGCCCGACGGCGAAGCGTCAAGGCTCGCGAAGGCCGAAGGCCGAGCTCCGCGTTGGGCCGAAGGCCCGAAGCGTCACACGTGAGGAGGAAGTTGGAGCTGAAACACGACCCAATAGGAAAAGTTACGATTTCCCAAGCACGCGAGGCCGAAGGCCGAGCTGCGGGAATGAAGTTCTCGCATGCGGATCTTTTCTTTCTATCAAAAGTACAACTTTATTTATTTCTCCCTTTAGAAAACAAACTACTACACAACAATAACAACAGCAGGAATGGACTGCTACCAACAATGTGGGTTAGGTTAGAACTGCGACCCTCACAGGAACAGACTGCTACCAGAAAAGTGGGTTAGGTTAGAAATGCGACCCTCACAGAAACGGACTGCTACCAGAAAAGTGGGTTAGGTTAGGTTAGAACTGCGACCCTCACAGGAACGGACTGCTACCAGAAAAGTGGGTTAGGTTAGGTTAGAACTGCGAACCCTACAGAAACGGACTGCTACCAGAAAAGTGGGTTAGGTTAATAGTTACAACAGTATATATATATATATATATATAACATTATATACAGGGTGAAATTTAATTCACTGGCCAAATTGAAACACCCGAAAGAACTCGAAAAAATATTAAACACGTGTTTTTTCTTTTAATACCGCTCAGTACATTTTTTTCGAAATAACTCATCATTAAGTTGTCCTAAAAACCTCGTACGTTATGGTGAACCGACAACTACCCACTACACCCGCTTCTCTCTTATCAGTTAAGGTCATTGACACCCCGCCCCTCCCGCTGTTTGCAATCGCGTCACCAATTATGAACCCTATTGCAGCGAGATAAGACGCTTACCTACATAAGTTGCTAATTTTTCCTTCATACTTTAACGGGCTTAGAGCCATCAAAATGCAAAGGCAACCCATTTTTAATCTAAAATATTATTTCTGACTAATGATTATTAACAAAACGTCCGTGGCTTAAAAACAATGAGTAAAAACTAGGTCAGGAATCTTTGCATTCAGGCGTATTTAAAAAAATGAATCATCTTATGTACTTACATTTGATTAAAATTCGACGCAATTAACGAAAGTCCCACGAGATGGTACTCTTGGATTCAATCCTTGTCTGCGAAGGCGTGGAACTGATTCCATTTCGTATAATCTTTGTGCACCACGTAAACACTCACCACTTAATAACACCGTACCATTTCCTAATATTCCCGGTTCGAAAACATTTTTTTAAACCTTAGTACGCGCGCGATTATTATTTTAAGGTTGGCGAGTGACGAGTGACTAATCATTTATGCTAAAGAACCGTTATGTTTACCGCTAGCGCGGAATGGTTTAGACTACCCTCGAAATTGATAAACCTGCCTACCATCGCCAACACTAACTAGGTGGACCCTATTGCAACGATTATAAGGTTTAGTGAAGGTCAGATAAGGGTTTTGCTGATGTTGTTGTTAAAACCTACTATTAGGTTTGTTTACATTTGTGGTAATAGGGTGACCACGACTCGTGGAAAGTATTTAAAAATTGAAAAATGAAAATTAAAAAAAAATGTACTCTTTTTTTTCGCTAAATAGATTCCTTAAGTGTAACCTAGTGCCTGGAATGAATATGGCCAGTGATTTAAATTTCACCCTGTATATATATATATATATATATATATATATATGGGCAGGCCACATTGCGCGCAGAGAAGATGGCCGATGGTGTCGAAAAGTGCTCGAGTGGAGACCACGGACTAGCAAGCGCAGCGTAGGACATCCACCCACAAGATGGACAGACGACCTTGTTAAGGCCGTCGGAAGACGCTGGATGCGGGTCGCTTCCGACCGGAATGGAGGTCCAAGGGGAAGGCCTATGTTCAGCAGTGGACGTCTTATGGCTGAAATGATGATGATGAGTCAGTTACAACTTAATTAAAAAAATATATATATAATGTACTTAATAAAATGTAGGTACCATCGGTGCGCGAGTTTGACTCGCACTTAATTGAATTATTTTCTTGAAAACATTGTTTCGTTAAAATTGTGTGATCATTAAAGTAGGTATAAAGTCGATAGGTATTGTAAACAATAATTTATTAAGTTAGGCAACAAAAGTATTGGAAAGTGTGATAATGAGACCCACCAAAAACATTTTCATGTAAGGTGTATTCGGGTATTACCGAATGTCGGATAATTCCGAAATTCAGAGGAAAATCTCCCTTAATTCCATCAAAATAAAAGTCTCTTTTCGGAATTATCCGACAGTTTTCGACATTCGGAATTACCCGAGTAAACCTTAAAATGTTGCCAAGAAGTAACCATAAGGCTTGCACTGACAAAAAGTTATCAGAAATTTACTTTGAAACTGTTTTTTTTTGTTTTTAGAGCTTATAAATAAGTACTACTGATCAGTAACAACGTTTTAATTTCACGGGAGCGTTATTGAGTTAAAGGAATCTGTAAAGTAAAATTATTGATTAAGGTTAATAACCTTTATAAATAGAACCCTTAATTGACCGTCTCCTTTAAAATTGTTACTTTCCTTTAGGTACTTTAACTCGAACACGCTGCCATGAAATTAAAACGTTCTTTACTGATCAATAATAAGTACACATGTCTATATAAAAATAATAATTCTACATGAAATGATCAGAAATACGTAATGCAAAAAATACATACGTACATGTACAATAAAAACTCTAAAACGTGACCATTTCCCGGTCTAGTTAAAATACTGCCATCATAAGATCATTATACTGTGACCCGTCTGCTATGTTTACCGTGCGCGGCGCGCGCTCACGATCTCGGCGAGCGGGTCGCGGGACGCGCGGGCGGGGCTTCACGGTTTGCCGCGCACCTCACCCCCTCAGATTCGTTGATGAGTCGAATCATATCGCCTTAAGTCGAAGGAGTTCCGAAGTGAGTTTCCTTCGGGCACACGACCCTCAAACTGAACGTCATTTTATAAAGGTGTACCGGGCCGTGTGTAATTTACTAATTTAATTATCTGCTAGACCGTACCGTACCGTTTACTATAAGCCGAATAGGAAGTAAGGCTGGGTCGCCGAAGCAATCTAATAGAGCGAAGTTGGCTTTGCGGAATGTCGTCAGTCGACTTTGTTAAGTTTTGGCAAGTTTGCCAGCGGTACGAGTAATGTATTAGTTTAACCATAGTTATCAGAGTGCGGCAAAGGAAAATGAGAGTCATTAATGCCGATCGGTATGTAGGTAGGTATGTATGCAGGCCGCTTCATCTGTTCCTTGTTAATTAAATTTAATATTAAATTTGACAAATGAGGTGTCATTCGAATCGTGCCCAATGCTGCAAAAATGGTGCTCTGCAATTTAAATTCGGTTTCTATACGTAACTTGATTAAGAGAATTCTGAGACTATTCGTAGGTATTTCAAGTTTTGTTAGTTGGGGTGCGGGGGCGGGGCGAGGAATGAAAGGAAGGTGCATCTAATCGACTAACGGCCCGATTCGGATTTAGAAATAGACATCTATTAGACATCACCAAGATACGATAACGATATGTTTAAGACCTTGTTGCCCGAATTGCGCTGCAAAAGAGAACTAGTAGTAAACTATAACGTATCTAGAATGGATCTAGTACGTGTCGTCTCTTGTGAATATCTTGAAGTTCGAATACGGCAGTAATTTGCATGCGGTCGCAGCCGCGCTATTACGTATGTACTTAATTATGTTAACAAGTTTTAAAATTATATGAAGGCCCCATTTAGACGTATCAAGAACTGGTAGGTATGTGATTTTTGTTTATAGGTAAAATAAACTTTTCCAAAATTATTTCATTTAACAGCAATTGCAAGAGAAAATGTTTGATACGTGGTACGAAAGAGCGCTAGAAGTAGAAGCGTTAAAAAAAACAAGCGGTTGTTCGATGTACTGTCGATACACAGTCAGTATAATTATTCGTTTAGCACCACTGCATACCATCGCCCACGCTGTTAACTATACATCCTTGCACCTTATTGCCTTTTGTAATAAGGCCCACCCCACCGATGTACAGTTAGGAGTGTAGCTGTTTGTACAAATATGTATGCAGGGGTGCTAAGCTAAGAGTTTTTTCTGACTGTACAGTGCTATTGACATACACTGCTTGCCAAACTATAATCCTTCTGGCGACACAACAGCAGAATACTGTTGCGAAGGTACCTAACCAAAATGATTGTTTATTTTTTAAGGTTATTAATCGCGCACATATTGGATTTGGCTTCCGCCTCAACGGGTCAGCTAGTAGTGCTGTATGGTAGTTGTATTAGGCGGGTGCCACTTAATACGCCTAACATTAATTGTCATAATATGAATTCGCATAACAGATTTGGCATAACATAATTGTGCATAACATTGAACAGGCATAATATTAAAAAAGCATAACACTTATTGCGCATAATAATGAATCCGTATAATTTAAATATGCATAACATTATTAACTATAACTTTATTTGGCGCTCAATGAATTAGCATAATTTAATAAAGCAAGAGAATTAGATGGATCAGGGCAAAACCAACTCGGTTAGGTCAGGTTCACAAGGCTAAGGCAGGATCGAGCGAAACGAAGGGAAGCTTTTTGTAACAAATAATAATCTTTTTGCTGTAAAACATTATTAAGGCGTAGTAAGTTCGTGTTCTTATTTTTTTTAATAATTTTAGGTTTTAGAAATAATTTTCATATTTTGATTTTTTTTGTGAATTTTTTTTTATGTGCGTTTTAGACCTATTTTAGTGATTTTTTTTATCGAGCAAATGTCAAAAACTCAGGATTCAAATCGCTGAAGTCCCTAGAGAAAGGCCGCATGATTGCTAATTAATTTTTTGGCAACCGTATTGTGATTTGGGATATTTATGATCTAAAAAAGCGCTAATTTTACTTAAAACTTCGTTCTCTGACCCTACTGAACCTTAATTCGAGCCGCTCTGTCTACATTTTTATGAATTTGCCTTTTATATTTATACAATTTAATAATTATGCAAAGTAACTTTATGCTTATTATATTTATCCCAAGTCATCGTTATGACAATTTACGTTATGCGCATTAACATTATGCGTACGCAGTTATGCGGAATAATGTTATGTGATTTAGAAGTTATGCGTAATATACGTTATGCCAATTTGAATTAGGAGTATTAAGTTATGCGAATTAATATAGACCCGTATTAGGCACTAGGCAAGACTGTAAGGTTTTTATGCACGGGTCTTACAATTAGTTGCCTGAAAGTAAATAATTGTTTCATTTTAAATTATTACGTTTATTAGACAGAGTCTAGCTAGTGTGCAACGACGTAACGAAATTTCTGAGCCACTCTCCATACGACGGGCAACCAATAGGTATAAGGTAATTGCATAAATTGTCATATAAGGCGGACGTAGCCAATAACATATCCTAGGTAGCCTGAGGCTTCAAAAGATGGCCATTTATTTACCTTCCCTCCGAGAGTAAAGCACTAAATGCAATTACCTATCGCCGGCATGTCCAGCCAGTTGCGGCGATTTTATAGCCTGCGAGTGGACGCATAATTGTGTTAACCTGCTAAATTGATTTTTAAATTACTAGCCCCTGTGCAGTGTAGACTTCGCGAACGCCCTTAGCCCTGAATGTACCTAAGTCAACCGGAGTGAATGCAAGTATCATACGGGTTATTCCGTCTATTTCGCAGTGTTGGGTGGTGTTGGCCGAAACGTTAATGCAATTGAATATTCTTGACCATTATCCAGTATAAACTGAACCGTCAGCTGTAACTGTCCGTTACCGTTTACGGTTCAATTTGTACTGGTTATTGGTCAATTGCAATTAACGTTCGGCCAACACTGCTATTTCGTTACTTCGCGAATACGATTTGTCGGAACGTTCAAGTAACTCTGGCTTTTATCACTAGATGAACGGAAGGTCTTTGTAAGTCAAGTTGTTTAAAAATATAACTCAAATAGTCAATCATTCCAAAGTGGCATTTACTCTGGTTGACCTTACATGATATTTGTAATAGAAGTTTCGACTCTAAGTACCTATAGTTAGCTTTTAGTTAACATTTTAAAATAGGGCATAGTTAAAATTAAAACCGTGGGTGAATGTTGAGCAAGCTTTCGTGAGATGAATGAGATAATTAAAGAGTCGTATGTTTCATAAATTTGACATTATATTTTAGACCGTGGCTCAATGTAACCTACAGTTAATATTCGTGCGAGAAATGTCAAAATGTATGGATAGTTCCTACGAATCAAAGCATTTTTTATACTTGTGTGACATATTTTATTAACGTACCTTCGAATGTGTGAGTTTGGCGACATTGGTTTTGATACCAAAAAGCAGTCATTTCACATCCACTAGTTTATTAATTCGTGATACCTACACATGTCGACGAGTTTGCGCTTTAGTTTAGTGTCAGTGCAGGAAGGTTGCCCCTCGTTAGCGCCTTCATGGACCAGAAAAAGCTCTTCCGGGCGTCCTTCGTCGGCATTAACATTTTAATCATCGTAATTTAATTAATATTTTCAATATAAATACTCAAAGGGTTTGATACCTGAATAAATTTATTCTTATTAAAATCAAAGAGAATAGATAGTATTAGGGGTCCTATCATAGTAAATTTTGTAGTCACAGTAAATTTACTACCATCTATCGACACACGACTAAAACTCAAAATGAAAACGTATAAAATTGTCAAAAAAATGTATATTAATGGATAAATGATTTTATTATTTTTATATCATTTTGACCCATGTTCATTCACTGATATCTATGTGTTAAAATTGTTAAATATGAAACGGTGTCGTCACCCCATCTAGCCGAGCATAGGCCAAAGGTGTGTGTGCCATCTATCCGAGAATGATTTTTTCTTGATTTCCGAGGCACGGATTTTCCTTAGACTTTATTCATCTTATACGAAGTTACATGTCTTTGTTTAAATCCAACAGTCTCCTACCCACAGTAGCAGACAAGATAGATGGCGCTTTCTGGAAGTACTGGAGTAGCCTAAATGCTTATAATAGTTAGAGCACATAAAATAGATAGATTATAATATCCGACTGAACATCTAGCGACCTTCATCAAAGAGGAGTTTTGGCCGAAGCGTGTCAAGTTTCGGTGGTTCCGCGGCCGGCTCTCAGACACTGCGGGGTTGCGTAATGCATCGCAACCATAATGTGATTTGTAGTGTTTAGTTTTATATATTTTTATAATATGTATGCTAGTTTTAAGGTATTTATGTATGGGCCACTTTTCGATCGGTATGATAAAGCTATGGTGGTGATATGATCCCAAATGGTGGGAAAATGCCGATGACAGGGTCGAGTGGAGAAAACGAGGGGAGGCTATTGCCCAGCAGTGGGACACCAAAATAGGCTAGGAAAAAAAAAATATAAAGCTAAAGGGTAAATTTTTTACTAGTGTAGCGGGTTCGATTCCCGGTTCAACCATATAATTATTTAAAAATATATGAATGCAGTTTAAATTGTTTTTTTAATTAAAATAATGTCTTCTTTCAGTAAAATGTTCCATCTACAGTATTCAAGGTACTTTCCCTCCATGTGGCATAGCCGTGGGACGCCCTGTATACGGAACGTAACTTTCTTAGGGCTATTTTAGACGATGCGAGAACTCAATAACAAAACATATTCCGTGAGACACAGACATATTAAATATACAGAGGAGTGTTATCAGGAGCTTGCGTTTACGGTGACAGACAGTTTGCGCCGGTCCGTGTCCGATGATTAAGATGCGAGAACTCGCATGCGTGTTTTATTACATTGCGGGTTTTGATCGGTCTGTTGAAATGGACGTAACCAACAGTTCGCAATGTAACTAAAATCGCATTCGAGTTCGCGCGCCGTCTAAATCAGCCCTTATTTGATAATGTAGTTCCATAAAATTTTGGAGTCATTCTGGCGAAATCTCTTAGATTATGACTGCATTGGAATTATAAAATTTATCACTGTTTATGATATAAGAGTATATACATCCAGTATACGTTTATTTTAGCCGAGCCAACAAGCAGAACTTGATCCAGTGTACGTTATAATTTGTCAATTTTTAATATAAAATTTGATTCAATGTAGAATTATAATGTTACCTAATGAGGAGGCACACTGAACGGTTAGGACAGATGTCGCCACTGCAACCGGACATTCTTTACGTTTTGTTGTCAAGTGTCAAGTGCGATTTTTTTAGTAATACTTGTGATTATTAAAGTAAAATGTATTCATTTGTGTTAGTTAGTTATTACTGTACGGGAACTGGAAATCGAGCTTCAAAGGAGAAATGCTACAGTTGGTGGAAAAAAGGCTGATTTGATACAAAGATAATCACTTAATATAATTCTTTGAGGTTATCTTGTATATTTTCAATGCTCAATACTCAATCTTGTATATTTAACCGTTTATTCAAATTTTCGAAGGCTCACGTGCACTTTTTAACCGACTTCAATTTCATAGAAGGAGAAGGTTCTGTATTCGGTTGACGCTATGTTTTTTTTTTATTCCTTTTATATTACATCAACACAGCTTTAGCGTATACCTGGATGTACAAGAAGGCATTTCATATACGCCGCCCTACGACACTATCATATAGGTTCCTACCTACACAAAGTCTTAATGCATCTGAAGTACAGCATGTGTGACCAAATAAGCCATGCCCTAATAGTTATTTGTACAACAAGAGATCAAAGTTTGATATTTCTTCGAGTGCTTATTTTGAGTCCCGTGCAAGCGAAAGATTCTATAATCGCTACGCTCGTGAATCTAATTTAGAATCTTGAGCGTAGTAAGGGATTCAAAAGCGCACGAGATGTAAATAACTTTGATCTCGTGTAGTACACAAATTTATTCACCCTAAGCAGTGAGAACATACCTAGAGGGACAGAGATAATAGAACCCAAGTATATCGAACTTGTATTAGACCCCGCATGTTGAAATGACTATAAAGGTCACTTGAATGTCATTTTGTCTCACTCAGTGAGCAAAATCGCATTTTGCTCACTGTTTTTAAGAAGCAAAGTACCCTTGTTCGAGCTGCTGAGGTGAAAATGTCATTTGCCTTAGTTTAAAGCTTTTTCTCATCGATTTATGCATATCGGGTTCTCGGGAAAAAAGTGAGATCCTAAATTTCCACAATTGGTCGCACGACATTGAAGTATGTGTTTTGGAGAAAAAGGAGAATGTTTACAAATTCTTTGAAAAAATGTATGTGTTTTGACAGTGACAGCAGTTCAATAACATTTTAAACTTTCGCGTTTTGTACACATATTTAATTACACGAATTACACAAGTTGGTCTACCGCGATATATTATCATTATTTTTATTTTTACCTTAAATTCCGACGTCTTCTCCACCGAGCGACATTATTATCCGCGGATCATGAAGGAGGTGATTGATATCAAAAAACACCCTAAAAGTTTAAATAGAGAGGACGGGTACAAATTACATGTCGTCTACTTGGGGACCAGTGTTTCAAATGTTGAAACTAGCGGATATATCTTCGGACCCGTGTACGAATAATGTGAGTGTTGCATGGACAATAAACATTAAATTTTAATGGGTAGCTGCAATCTCTTTGTCTACCCTGAACATTATTATAAACTAATTTCGGGTAGTTCAGTGTTCATCATGATGATAATGATGACCGTGATGATTTCCGAGACCACAGCTGGTGCAACTCAGCTGAAACGTCGGAATATAAGATAAAAATTAAACCGGCCAAGTGCGAGTCGGACTCGCGCACGAAAGGTTCCGTAACTTCCATACCATTTACGCAAAAAACGGCATAAAAATCACGTTAATTGTAAGGGAACCTTTGTTATCTAGTACAAAATCAGTCGAAACTCTGAAAGGGACTCGGAAACAGTGGTAGCGCCCCTAGAGACTTTTGTTCAGGACTCTGTAATCTATATCTATAACATATCCAAATCTGAAGATGTTTAACTGAAACCACATTTTCCATACTTTAGGTCTGGGGTCCTTTCTCTCTGTGAAAAAGACAGAAGGACAGACACACGGACAGCGGAGTCTTAGTAATAGGGTCCCGTTTTTACCCTTTGGGTACGGAACCCTAAAAAACGTTAAACCAAAAAATTGTCACTCGCCTCAGTATATTAGGAGGTACCTAGTTGACATTTTGACGAGAAACATTACGGCTTACCACAGATACCTACAGTTTATTTTAATCACTAGGGTGACTTAAATAGTCGACGCAACATATCGAAACGGCGATGGCTAGTGAGGCGGGGGGGGGGGGGGGGGGGGGGGGAGTGGGGGCGCAAGCGAGGTGGCGGGTGGCGGCCGCTACTAGTGACGACGAACAGCTTACTTCGAATACAACGACCCGTCCCCGTACCAAGAGACGGCGACTGAAATAACGCCCGCGGACCAAGTTATCTGAGGATCGGAATGTAAACAAAAACATGCTCATTTCAGATTCGCATACGAATAAATCATATGTAGAGATGGCTAAAAGAGAAGGTGTATGGAAAACAAATAGACAGCGAGTTTGCCTATACTGGTAAGTCTGCTATCGATGCGTCGGTGGGCGTTATCATGCAGGGGACGACCGTACGGCGGAGTGGCGTTGCTGTGGAGAAAGGCGGCGTTCCCGAATGTGTCAGTGGTATCGTGTAGTAGTGATCGGTTAGGCCCACTTGCACCATTCCACTAACCTGGGGTTAACCGGTTAAACCTGTAGTTGCCATGGTTACCAGTACAATTTGACTCTAGGTTAACGGTCTAATAATTTTATGTTTAAAAAGTAATTAAATGTAGCATATAGCGTTGTTGTAACACGGGCATTACATTTAACACAACCAAAAAATTGAAATCTGTGGTATATCAATGTCATTTCGAACATAGATCGACCGAGATTGTACCTACTTAAGTTTAGTAGCAAATGTATTAACTCATTTTAAACACGAATCAATATATTATGTAAACCGGCCCTAAGGCGTACACGCTTGTAGATGCCATATAGGAAAAAAATAAATTATTGATTATCTCCGAAATGGAGTTAATTAGAATATCGGTATCTTTGAGAAAGTTACTTGATTTAAGCTCAGGAATGCACCCTTGAAATTAACGGAAATCAATAAAAACACGGTAAAATAACAATTTTAGTAATTTCTTGATTGTGAGGTTTTCTGGCGAGCAGTGTATCTCAATTGTTACTGTTAGAAATTTAAAATATGTAATCATGGCATCCCTATATCCCTCCTTCCACTCTTCCCTCCTAATGCCACTTTAAAATAACCTAAAAACGTCAAAGTTATCAGACTGACAGCTCTTAACTGGCCCTTGAAGGGACAGATTTTAACAGATTAACAGTTTTTTTTTTCCTTTATCCCTCACTTCCCTCAGTTAGGGGTTTTATTCGGCCGTTAACTCCTTTTTGACCACTGAAAAATTGAGAATCGGTCAATTTCTTTTTGCAATTTTGATACTTAGTGCTTAAAACAGTAGGTATGTCGCTAATGATTATGAATGTTTTTCTTTGAAGAACATTATAAGTGAGCGTTATTAGCATCAACAGGAATTTATTGTTTGGCTCTAGAGGTCCGTTTATAAAATGTTTCATTGATTCTATGTAATGGCGCGGGATGTATTGATTTGGTTTAATTACACTTTTACTTATTTTCGTTACTAAGAAGTGTCCGTTGGAATCGAATATATATATATATATTTTTTTTTTTATTATTTTTTTTTATTTATTCAATTACAATTATAAGCTTACAGTAATACCAAAGCGCCTATAATGCTAACAACAGTATTTAACAATACATTTAATGTAACATTAGATCTAATGCATATTTAAATTTGAAATGAATTCATTTGTGAGTGTATTTTACTAATCAAAGTGTGCCAGCCATCGGCGAACACGTCGGCATCCTGGCTTAAAACGAGTTGGTTGAGCAGCGCTGGCGCACGAGCGCCGGGCG
Source organism: Cydia splendana (assembly GCF_910591565.1). Lineage (NCBI taxonomy): Eukaryota > Metazoa > Arthropoda > Insecta > Lepidoptera > Tortricidae > Cydia > Cydia splendana. Next base: position 98,399 of record NW_026946836.1, on the reverse strand, counting down.
CGTTGCCGGCACGGCGCGTGCGAGGCCCCGCCGTCGGCGCCACGAACGGCACGAACAGCGGCCGGCGGCGGCGTCCCGCGACTCCGTATTGCTCGGGCACAAAGAGACGGATACCTTCCAACGCCACAGGGTTGTCTATTTTCCCTCTTATCAGAAGGCTGTAGTGAACGGCAAGATGCAGCTTGCGTCTAATACTGAGGGTCTCGAGTCCGACCATACCTCCTACAAAAAGTGACGGATATAGGAAAGGATAATATCCGTACTGCCTTTTGTAGAGATGTCGAGCAAATTTTTTCTGAACCCGTTCAAGTAGGAGCTTATAATTCAGTTCAACAGGGCCCCATATTATAGAACTGAATTCGAGCTTGCTACGTACGTAGGCATTGTACAAAAGTATTGGTACGGTCGTTCTAGGAAACTGCGGGAAACTGCGAATATGTATGACATTGTAAGAAATAGGATTAAATTTATCGTATAAATAGCATGCTTATCGAAGCGTACGCCAAATTCGGCATGATCCTTTCGACACCCGACCTAGAAACAAATATAGCACATAAAAAGTACTCATTTGTACCGAAATCAAGGGGTGAACTTAAACTTAATTTTGCCCAATACTGTAGGTACTTACCTACCTTTTTTTACGTTGGGGAAATGCGTTTACGCATGCCACCTGGTCCGGGGGAACCAGGGGGGATGACGGACTAACCGGTGGAGGACTACCGTCTAAAACCACCAACGAGTGCCGACTCCGCTTTAGATGGCGTGCCTGCGCCCTGCAGTGCAGGCCGTGGGCATTTTGGGTGCCAGTTGGTCAGCACCCCAGCCCTGTGAGCTTTTACGGCTCGATTCGGAAAATGAATTAGATTTCTACTAGACTTCAACAAGTTACGATACAGATAATTTAAAGATATTTGTAAGATAGATATGTCAAATTTGACGTTTCCGCGATTCTGGGGGTCCTCTTGAACGATTTCGACAAGTTATGACTTACTCATACTCATACTCATTTATTTATAATATAATTACATATTACACGTCAAAAATGGAAATTAAATTAGATTAATTAAGTTACAATTATTGTTATTATGTTACAATTACATTATTATTACAGTTTTGGTTGGTATACCTAAATAAGTGTGTGAATAGTAGATTGTTAACCAAGGGTTGAAAGGCACCCATTTCTGTCGAGGTAGTTTGGCGCTCGAACGCAGTGAGAGCGCCAATAGTCCGAGACGGAAATGGTGCCTTTCACCCGAGTTAAACACTCTACTTTTCATATCAAATGCGAGGAAACCAAACAAGACAAGGCAATTTCGCAAAATCAGTAATTGAAGTACCTAATAGACCTACGGCCATGATTTTTTTCCTTAGGACTTACTTGCAATCGGAGACTTTACATGTGTGAAGATTAATAACCCCTAGCGAAAATCATTTAGATTGCAATATTTACGAAAACACACATTTTTTAACAAACTGCAGTAATTTTAAAATTATTTGTTCATTATAGTATGAAAATCAGCGGGATTGCCTCTTACTTTTTAATTTTATACTTTTTCGTTCTAAAGGCCGCAACAGACTACCGGACCGCACCGCGACCTTGGTGCGCCGCACCACGTAATAATATAATAAATGTATTTTAAATAATTAATAACAATAAAAATAATAATATAAGAACTTTTTATCTTGTACTTTATTTTATTTTCATGAATGTAGTGCTAAATAACTTTAAAAACCCATTTAATAACGTACAAACGTTTAACTGTGGCTGTATAACATTCTGCCTTTGCTCATTTACGCAAGGGTAAGGTTTAAAAAAATATTTTTGCTGTATTCCTTTTGGTTCCACCCTTATGAAATCGAGTAAATAGAATTCAAGGAAAGAAATCAAGAATAATTTGTTTTTAACAATTTACTATCATTTTTTATAAAAAAAGGATCAACGTGGGATTAGTAAAATTAAACAATTAGGTAGGTACCAATTGTTTCAGGCGAGGAAATAGACACTATTTTTCCATTTTGTTTTGTTTCCACCCACTTGTTCGTGGGACGGGGACGCAGAGGAGTACACCACTTTTCTGCGCTAGAGCATAAACGTATCACTTTCTGCGCACCTTTTAGAACAACAACGACCCACTTTCAGAGCGTGAGATATGAAAATATTATTACAATTGTGATGATAGTGTTAATTAAATTTGTTTCATAAAAATTATTATCTAAAATGTCAATTAACTTGATTGTAAATTATAAAAGTCATTTAGACTGTAAAAGGCATGTGAGAGGAGCCATTTCTTCAGTTGGCGCGTGAATGAGTTGATGGATTTTATCGTGGTGATGTCCTGCGGTAATGTGTTATACACTTTGGGGCCCAGTACGTGCATGGTTTTAGAGGACTTAGTCAGTCGGTGGCTGGCGGGAAGCAGGCGTTCTTTGCTTCCTTGACGGGTACGGGTGAGCTTGCTAGTATTGAAAGGGTGTTTGTGTGTGTGTACGTGTTTGGTGATATTAAATATGTATTGTGATGGTAGTGTGAGTATGTTATTTTGTATAAAGAGTTGTTTTGCTGGTGAACCTGGGGCCGCCATAGATAGTAGTCTGACCGCACGTTTCTGTAGGACAAAGACGCGGTGCCATTCTGCTGCTGTTCCCCATAGTTCCAGGCCGTAGCACATGATTGAGTGGAACAGGGAGAAATAGCTGGTACGCAGTTGCTTTTGAGGTAACACGTGGGCTAACCTACTAAGAGCTTAGATATCCAAGTCACATCTAGTCGATATCTAATGTAGATCTAGTTGATCTCTAAATCGTCTCAAGATCTTGTGATTATCTCGAAATCCGAATAGGCCTGTCAGCCGCGGGGACTCCCCGGGGTCCCGCGCAGCCTACTACGGCGGAGGCAGCAAGCGCGCATAGCACCTGGCTCTGACCCCAGCCCGTCCTCGGCGGAGTGGATGCGCGTAGGTACCTACCTAGTCAAAAAACACGAGAACACAAAATTCACAAAAATCGGTTAAGTAAGCTGAATCCGATACACACTCCTTTGGTGGACTTGTTGTACGAAGTAGTAACACAGGTCTTCAAATTCTGAAAATGTCATTACGGGATTGTCCATATGACCATATGTCCATATGATTTACTTACGCAAATAACGGCCAAATAATCACGTTTGTTGTAAGGGAGCCCCACTTAAATATTTAATTTGTTCTGGTTTTAGTATTTGTTGTTAATTGTTATAGCGGCAACAGAAATACATCAGCTTTGAAAATTTCAACTGTCTAGCTATCACGGTTCATGAGATACGGCCTGGTGACAGACAGATGGACAGATAGACAGACAGACAGACGGACAGAGGAGTCTTAGTACTAAGTTCCCGTTTTACTCTTAGAGTACGGAACCCTAAAAACAATCCCGATTTACGAATGCTTTAAAATTTCTAAGAACTTTAAATTTATTATAAATAAAATTCCTGAATTATAATTTATATAGTAGTGCGAAACTCCTCCCTTCGGGCATACTCGGCTCCGTTCGGCTAAGTATTGCTCCAAGCAATTATTAGGGTTGACACAACTTGACGTCCGTTTGCGTGCACGACCACAGAATGAATTTTGAATTTTTGACAACCCTAAATAGCCGAAAGGGATGGTACCATATATTAGAAAGGGACAGCATGATTCGAACCTGAACGGCTGTCAAACTTCGGATTTGTAGGAAGTTTCCTTTCTGTACGGTAGTACTATTATTTACTTTAAGGTGACAGTCCATTTCCAACGACAGCAGCACTACCATTCATTTTACTATGGAAATTGACAATAACACCGACGCGTTCGTACTAGTAGTGCAGCTGCGGTCAGAAATGGAATGTTACCCTTATTCTGTGATCCCTACATACATAGAATACGTACTTAACTTTTATAAAAACTTAAATGTTAAAATGTTTTAAAATTATGTCTGTTTACATGACCCTGTATCGATCGTAGGTTCTATAAACGATAATGTAATTTCTGGGTGGTATATCAACTATTACAAAAATGAATGAAATCCCACCAAAAACATTTCATGTAGTGTTGCCAAAACTAGGCGCATAAAGCTTTTACACTAAAAAGTTATCAGATCCAGTATTAGGTACCAAGACTTTTACTCTGTAAGTCCTAACTTTGTACGCACTAACTGTATAAAGTCAACATCTTGGTCAAACAGTACGGCTTGGCCGTTTCGTTGCAGTCACATGAACACTCCTTTGGTGGACTTGGTGTACGAAGTAGTAACACAGGTCTTCAAATTCTGAAAATGTCATTACGGGATTATGTCCATATGACAGCAACGAAACGACCGAGTACCCCTTAATACGCCTAACATTAATTGTCATAGTATGAATTCGCATAACAGATTTGGCAGAACATAAATTATCCATAACATCAAACACAAAAAAATATTATTATGTATAACAAAAAACCGGGCAAGTGCGAGTCGGACTCGCGCACGAAGGGTTCCGTACCATAATGCAAAAATAAATAGAACGTATCGGTACCTATAAATTGGTTAGATATATGGAAAAAATCGTCCGTCCAAACTAAATTTAAATTGGCTGCAATTGCTTTCAAATACCGCTATTTGATGACGTAACAATTTTCTTTTTGTATTTAGGTATACCATTTAATAATTATGCAAAGTAACGTTATGCTTCTTGTGGTGTTCATCAATAAATAAGCAGATGGCTGGCAACACTGGTGCGCATGATGGCGGCCGCTGTGTTAATGGCGCTCTGTATGGACCGAATAATAAAATTTTCTCAAACATGCAATGAAATATTGATGTTATGTTCCTTATAATAGGCTGCGAAGTATGACGTTTCAGGTGCGGCTAGGACAAAAGGTCGTTAATGGAATTTCATACACATCTTGCAGGCCTAGGCCGGCAAAGTCCTCTTTTTTAATTTTCATTTCACAGATATTTGTGACACAGCATCGTGGCATTCATCCATAAAAAAAAACTAGAGGCAGTATTTGCTTTATGGTTCGTAATGACACTCTGCCACTACGCCTATAAAAAAAAAACAAAAAACAATGTTTGCTATAAATAGCAGCGTTTTACCTTACAATAAAACGCTTATTAAGCGAAATACCTTATTTGAAGCCTATTTAATATTTGAGAGAGAGCGTTACTGTTGACAGATGACGTAGCGGTTCACAATTGGCTGACACCTACCCTCATACCTACCCCCACCTTCAAGTTACGTTTGCCGTTTTACTCCCCTCCATCCACCACCAGGCACCGTGGCTAGATGCCACGGAGCTTGCCTTCATTGGATCTCAAATAATTATAAATAAAACGAAGTTGCAATAATACCACTTACCAAAGGGTTGCATATAATATTATTATTATTCAATTTTCCAATGTGAAATAAAACATAGACGTACCAGTACATTGGGCTGTATAGATTATAGATGTTGCTCATTGCATCCTGCATGGTGGGAGAAAAAACAGCAAGCCAAAAGTACCCTCAACGGCCTTAATAAAAGTGATGTGGTTTATTGCAACTGAGTGTTGTAGCCACAGGCGAATTTAAAAATATAGGCTTCAAATAAGGTATTTCGCTTAATAAGCGTTTTATTGTAAGGTAAAACGCTGCTATTAAGCTTCAGTACCGTTATTTGAAGCCTATTTAATATTTGAGACGTGTCTGTGATCGCCTGGTGGTCAGAAAACGCCAATGTGATCCATTTATAATGATAAATGAAACTGATGGAATTAACGAGTACAAGTGCACTTAACAATCCGGGTACATGGATGAATGTGAAATAGACTAATGGTCTAAAGTGTGCAGTGACATATTTTACTATACATTATTATTTATGGATAGGTAAGGAGTGTTGTTAAAAGCAAAAGACATGTGTATAGAAAACTGTGTTTATGAAAATCATTTCTGCAAACAATCATGTTTTTATTTTCTCCATCCCACAATTATATTCAGATCATCATTTGTGTTTCCATTTATTTCAAGGTCCACATACTAACAAATAATTCTGGTATACTTTACTTATTTTATCTTGCAACGAGGAAAATAAACTTTGATTATTGACACTTCTCAGTGTCCTGTACCCAGATATGGTTACCAGATATTAGTATTAATAAGGCAGGATACAATTCAACTTATAGGCACACAAAAACGATTTTATACATTTTCTCAGAGCCTCTCTTGTTTCTTTTCAAAAATCTTACAGTCTTAAAGGCAATTAATTCATTTCAAAAGTGCACTTATCACAACCATAATACATGCCATCGTGTTTCTTATACTGTAGAAGTAAGTCATGGCTTTTGGTCAATTAATTCATGGATTAACTGATTAGCTGCTTTTACATGCCAGCTGTTGTACGATCTTAAATAAACAGTAGGTAAGTGATATATTGATGATTAATTTAGGTAGGGCTATAACAGCTTTCTGTTAATCATCTGAAGGAGTTCAACCCTTTACCAAATACGATTTCTCTGCAGTCAATTGTGTACAGCGCGCAGCCATTCAGAATGTAATTGGCCTTGTAAAATATACAATCCTCAATTATAATATTAAAAATCTAATCATGTTGTAACAATCACAGTTTTTTTCCCTGAAATCGCTACGTTAGTAAAACCTCGCCCCAGAGAGTATTCTTAAAATATTTTTGGGCCTGAGCCCATACTTTAACCAGCCTATGATGAGGTTTTATTTTATAACATGTTGGTATAATAATTAGGGCTAATATGGTAAGTATCTGGACTTTACTAATTCAACGGCTGTAATACAGCAAGAATAATACTAGGATTGTTTCTCGTAAAGGTCTCATTACTTTTTTATTGCAATTATGTACCATCAAGCAAGATGTATGGCCAAGCATTATATCAAGGCGTTATATCTGAATAAACTTTACATGGCCTTTAGTTTAGGTAATTATTAACATAAAGTGACCGATTAAAATCTTAAGTAAGCAATCAGAATTTTAAGCACGTTCTGTATCATTAGTAATAAAAGCTCGTCCATTTCTGTTAACCATTTACAATTTCATCTTGATAATTCTGTCCGGAGAATGCTCTCCCGCTTGTTGTTGTATCGTCTGGTATTTTGCATACATATTACTATGTTTGCGTTCCTATTAAGCCTAGGTTTGGCTCGTGAGTAGATGATAGATCTACGTTCAATAAACGTTTTAATAAATTACAATTCGCATTGTTTAAAACATATAAGTAATAGCCATGCTTGCTGGTAGTTCTAGCTTTGTCCACGAATGCTTATTTCGGGATTAATTGCACTACCTGATGCAAGCTCAAGGAAGTACAAGATATATAGACATAATCTAACTACTTATCTTAACAAGGAGATGTTATTGCCTGACAGGTTATAGTAAGGTTCTTCGTTTGCATGTATAATGATATTAATAATAAGTATTATATATTAATTTGGCATTAATCAGCCTTCGAATTTTCCAGTTTTTTAAGAAAAACGAATGATACATCACTTCAAGTTTTAGAATCAATTCAAACTGTTGCGTGGGGTATAGCGCCGTTGCATAGCTTTAAATCGTTCAATGGTTTATAATAAAATGATTTAAATAAAATTTAATGTTAGGTATCCCAGTGAGCTCACTGATTTTCACCTAGGTATATTTGCAACATTCGTAAAGTAAATAGATACAGGTTTCTACGTTATTGTTGCCAAATGCCAAAGTAATGAATGTGAGAAATTTCACAGCACACCAATTAATGAGCATTGGTATAGAAATAACCCTCGAGTTTGCCTGCTTACATTTTCCAGGGAAAATCCTAACCTACGGTCAGGTTTTAGGTTTGAAAGTAGATTCGAATCAATAGGTAAATACAGTCTTTCAACTGCGAAAAGTGCGAGGGTTCAAGAAAAGGTTCTGATATGAAATCGTCTAGGGAATCTAGGATATTTATCTTTAAAGCCTGAGTCATCATCTATCAGTCGTCATCTGGATTGATACCAAAAAGGCTTTCTTTCATTTGGACTGACAATGAGTCGATGAACATACCAATTGTGGGTCATACACATTTTATATTATGGTTAACTTGCTCACGTCTTTTCTGTAGACAACGCAAAGTTAAGGGAGTTTAAAGCTATTTTTTTTATGCTGCACCATTAGAGGCGGGATACATCCAACATTTGTTTTTATGTCCATGGAAGGTACCGTTTTCTAAAATGTGTTTAACCCACGTGGGCTTAAATGATGAATGAATGGTCAAGAACCTTGAACCATTCCAGGGCATTATATTTATATTTTTAAATGACTCGCATTATGTAGCGGCGGGGCGGCCGGCTAATTAAATTCAATAGCAATTTCCAAAAAATCTTTGTTCAACGATTAGTATCTAGATTATCATGACCTTGGCCATTGACTGGGCCGCGTATGACCACACTTTCGAATCCAGACTTTGGGTTTGTTAAAAACGGGATTCGTCACGTTTTTGGTGATTTCTAATGTTACTGACCCAAAAGTCAGATTAACACAGTGTCAGCGCGAGCTACGCGTTCCGAGCGTGGCCGATAACACGAGAAAATCACCTATGCAACGAACAGCCCCTACGAAAAGGGCACCCGCCTAGCGGGTCGCTGGCAGTGAGTGTGTTAAGACTTATTTTATCCTCTTAGGATCTTGTAATGTTAAGATTAGGGTCTTCCCGAGACAATTTAATGTTTTGGGGTGTGATTTCGCAGCAAGGCGAAAATATGATTAAATTCTCAAATGCCTATCGTAGGCAGAGATTTACATGAGGGGTGAATTATATTGGCATGTTGAAAAACATGATAAATAGGTACATGTATGGTAAATGCTTACATGCATGTTGCATGCATGTTGGTAGTAGCAATATTTGGTTAGTGAAACCATGAACTAATTGATACCCACTTGCGCAGCAGGCTAATGGATGTTTCACGCCCTGCGCAGGCCTTTTGTATAATTTTAACATAAGTACTTAGCGTGTTTACGCTTTAAAATTGTTTAATTTTAGTCTAACAACTAGAAAGCAACCTTGCTTTTTAAGGATTCAGAACAATGTCTGATTATAAGTTATTTTTCCCCCATGGCTAATAATTTTCCACACCTTGCGCAGGCGGAATAAGTGGTATATGGAGCCATTGTTGATTATATTATGCCAGTCTTATAGTGCCCATTTTGTTTCATCTGCTAGCGTAGCAGGTTAATGAAGATCACACGCCTTGCGCAGGCGGCGTATCTTCAGTTGGCTTAATAATAATATTCACACGCCTTACGCAGGCGGGAAATGTTAAGTATGTTATTTGTATTATATACGCTTTTTCAATAATATTTCCGCTAATACCCGCATACGCAGCTGGATAATTATCGTAGTAGGAGTAAGTATGCTAATTTACATAATGCAAGATTGTACTACTCTGCTTATGCAGCAGGATATTTATCATCCCTTGTGCAGGCGGCGTTCAATTACTTTATTATGTCATGAACAGAAAAATAATTTGAACCTCCTTTTCTCACAAGGGTTGTTATTATAGCAAAGGGCCAAATAGTGTGCTTCTCCTGTATGTGGGTATACATATATGTATAGCAAATATAAATTTTGTATGTATAAAGATTAAAACTCATGATTAACCAAAAATCACAATAACGCATAAACTGAATAGAGATATGTCACTTATACATACAAGAGTTTCACTTTTAAATCCCTTGCTGTAACTAGAAGATGTTTTTTTTTTTTTTTGCAGTGGCACTTTTTATTATTAGGTACCTATACAAAACCCTTATTGAAAATAAAATCCACAGAGGTACTGACGGTACTGTGCATCCAACGTCGGTATTATTTAAGAAAAAACTTTCCAAAGGATATGAACACAAAGCTTGAAAATAAGGTATTCGATGTAGGTTTGTTAGTTACCTTTCGACCCTCAGAGCGAAAATAGAAGCCCCGCGATAGGGGCTTCGTCAACTTTAAGGCGGACATGATACTAGAGTAACTCTTTAATGGCCCATGGCGTACCAAACATAGGTAGTATTTCTGATGATCATGGCCTCTTATTGTAGCATATTTTCGACATTATAGCCCCTTTCTGAACCAGTTTGAAAATTAGGGGGTCTTGTATCACGGCAGCACAGTACCAGAAATTATGGAAATGCACGGAAAATATCAAGTCATATACCTTACTACCATTATCATTGTAATTAGACTAAGCTTACTTAATGCAAAAACACAGATGGTTTAGCATAACATACGACGGCACAGAGCGCATCTTTTTAAGAACACCGAAGTTAATTGGCAGTTCTATTCTGTAATAGGAACCTTACAGTCCCCTCCGGAAGACAATAAAACTGAGGCCTATAAATAGCCATTCACTTTTACATTTATTAATGACCTGTTCCGTGCTTATGACGAATCGATTCACTGTAAATAAATAAAATAAAAATCGCTTACTTACGCGACGGCTGCGCTGCACTCGCGATGTGAATCGATCAGGTGTCAGCTATTCCAAATACGTTGACGAACACGAGCTATCCGTCAAATCCTTTAAATTATTTATATCAAACATCGAACGGTAACACCGTTTTTAAAGAATACTTTAAATTAGTACTTACAAAAAATTCTAAGAATCTAAGGATTTCTAAGAATTTTTTGTAGTGAACCGAACGTTCCGACAAACAGAACGCCAATGAAGGCAAGCTCCGTGGCATCTAGCCACGGTGCCTGGTGGTGGATGGAGGGGAGTAAAACGGCAAACGTAACTTGAAGGTGGGGGTAGGTATGAGGGTAGGTGTCAGCCAATTGTGAACCGCTACGTCATCTGTCAACAGTAACGCTCTCTCTCAAATATTAAATAGGCTTCAAATAACGGTACTTGCAGCTTAATTTGCAGTTTTATTTGTATAAAATCAACATGAACTTAATAAATAATACATTCAATAGTTTTAAATTATAAATTTAACTACACAAATAAAAACATTTAAAATATTTCATCTAAACGTTAGCGGTAAAAAGGTCTACTCAAACACGCGTAGTTATATTTTTTAAATTGTTATGGAGGTAAAGTTGAAAAATATTCATTCTGTTTTATTGGATTTATGGTGCGTTGTTGATTGTTTGACTTTAATATGAGTTCCGACAAAATAATGAAATTAATATTAATTGTAATCGTAGGTGTTGGAATTGGCAGCGTAAGCAGAAATAATTTTAATAACTTGCTGCCTCTGCCGCCAAGTCAAAGACGAAGTATGTATATGGTTGCTTATGGCAATTTTATTATTTGAGAAACTAAGAAAAATGGCTTACAGTTTATTAGAAACAGTTTTGTGGCTTATTTTAAATGAATGTAACTACAAACTCGTCAACACTGTGGAAATTATACTTATTTACTCCATGCATAAAGCAACGATGTATGTGAAACATGATATCAACATGAAAGACTATGTAAATTTATGTGACGAAAACGACAGTCAGGCGGATACAAGGCGAAAAAATCAAACCCTTCTGTTTTCAACTGTTCTCAGCAGAGATCTCTATTCACCTACCAAACTTAATACTTCCGTGTTAGTTTTCCTCTCTTTCCAGCTTATACCTTCCATTCTTCAAATGGGTTACATTGTATATTATTTCCTAAAAAGATTTTGAGAAGCTATGTGAACAAAACATTACCTGGAATTGTCGCAGGATCCTCTACAGTTGCATAAAAGTGTGCACGGCAGGCCTTGTTTTATGCAGGAACATTGACCTTTACAGGCTTTCTTCCAGCCATATCTTGTTTTTGGCTAATGGATTACCAGACATAGAGCTGGGTGGTCCACCAAGGCTTCCAGACTTCTCCAGTATCTGTCCAGCCCCAGTCCGCCGTCCATAATTGATGATTTTATGGGACAAATCATCTCCTCACCCTACCCCACCGCACCAAAAATCAAGATGGCTCCCCTTCCTAAAATGGCCTAAGTATCCTAAAGACTCACTATGCAAAAGGGGATCTCATCATCATCAACGCCCTGAATTGCATAGACATCTTGGTATCCTATTTAGTGAGCTTGTGTTCGAAAGGAGGTCTAAATATATATGTCGGGGCTTAATGTAGGTTTAGGTATTCAGGAATGGCTAGATGCACTAGGTGGTACATCCGTAGGGCGTAGATATTTAACGCGAGTACAAGTACGCGAGGCGTAATGCAGTCTCTATTGCTACTGTCCGACCAGATTGAGATTCAATCCCAGAGTGACGCCAGCCTGCAGCCTGGCGATCCCACTTACTCTAGTCCACAAAAACCATAAGCTAATTAATTATCAAACAGAGCAATTTCCGAGAACACATTCAGACGTTACAAAAACCCCTGACGCCTCTAATACGCTCCCATAGCCTCTTGAACAGACATCTTTATTACCCACGTCGCTTACAAGTGTTTTTGATAAATCGGAAGTATGTCATGTAAGCGCCCATTATTTTCAATTTACCAATTACATCACCTGAGCGTCGACACGGCGATCCTGACTGTCACACGTCCTCGTGTGCAATAAGACATTTAATAGTCATTATGACAACTCAGCAAATTTTAATTCAACTTTACCGTTCGGCTATTCTGCCACTAATATCACTATAGATCACTAAGATCCATTCGGCTATTAGCATCACTACAGATCACTAAGATCCATTCGGCTATTAATATCACTACAGATCACTAAGATCCATTCGGCTATTAACATCACTACAGGTCACTAAGATCCATTAGGCAATTAATATCGCTACGAATATCGTTAAGAGTACAAACATAAATAATCAATAAAATGCTCGAATCTAATGAACTCTTTTACAAATACAAGCAACAAAGAATAGTTTGAGTACCTATATTTTCTTATAAGAACATCATCAATATCATTTAAATTACATTGATCAAAACAACACCTCGTTGTTACAACATTTATGCGACTTCTGAAATCTCAAATCTCAAAGCACTCTGGCCCGCACCACATCCGGGCACCACCACTGCAAGTCTACAGGCGATAAAGCTTGCGCTAAATGTCACTGTCTCTCATAGTAATTGTCACACGGCACGCCTGCCGTAACCACATGGTCCACCGACCACGTTCGTCACAAAGCTGTCATGTCTCAACCGTTTCAATACCTGTGGCACCACGGCCCACAACATATGTGACACACCTTGTCACGTCACAACACGTGTGGTACACCGACCACGTCCATCACAAGTCACAAAGATGTCATGTCTCAACTATCACATATCAACTCTCAACAGTCTTAATACCTGTAGCACACCGGCCACAACACATGCGACATACCTTGTCACATCTCAAAACCTGTGGCACGCCGGCCACAACACGCGTGACTCACATTGTCACATCACAACACATATGGTCCACTGACCACAGCAGCACTCAGGCCACTTCCAAAGTGATACACCGATCACTCCAACGGTTCCACACAGGAACCCAAACCATGCCACACAAGGCATCAACACCACCACGGGTGTCATCATCATCCCTAACACTATGTATCATCACCTGTGGTCGCCGCGCAGCCTCCTTTACCAAACACATTTTCACTAAATATGCGTGAGAATATATCTGATTCGGGTATGTGACCTACGATCGACCGACAAGCTAAACACAAAGTGATGCACCTACATAAGTCACTAAAGTCATCAATACTCAAATTACTCTTAGTTGTCACTTTCTAGAATAACTTTGCATTGAAGTCACATAAACCAACTGAATTTCCGTTCCAATATTCAGCCATCCAAATTATTCAAAGAATATACATTCTTATGCGTCGACAACGGCTATAACTGACTATTCTTTGTTACTTGGTCTCAGCAAAAAAAAAAAATACAGAGCATTTACTAGCAGCTCACACCAGGAATCGAACCTCTCGAAAACTTTATTTCCGTACCATTAAAAATGTAACCAGAAAACGCAAAAGGTTAATTCTCTCAAAAAATTAACAGCTATTCATATTATTGGAAAGTGCTGATTTAGAAGTTTTTAGAACCTAAATAAAGAAATATCACGGCATTTCATTCGTTGTTAAAATTCACAAAGTTTTTTTTTTTAATAGTTAGGTATTGATTAAATGTACCTATCACTTATAATGTTTTTAACATTTTTATACTAACAACGTTATTGATTAATGATCTGAAACTTCTGAAAGTAACGATGTTTTTATCAAACTGCACAACGGGACTTAATCGCGTATTTAAGTTTTAAGATTTACCTCCGACGTTTCGAGGACGGCGTTGTCCCCGTGGTCTCGGAGCAGACTGGCTCAAGTTGACATCAACATCTTCTAGCCGCGCGAGTTTTTCGAACTACCCGCACTTGGTCTTGTTTATCAGTTTGAACGTTTTGCGCACTAGGGATGTCACTCTGTCGACACACAACACTAACGATATTCGATTTATCGACTGTCGATATTCGTTTCCGCTTACATTTACTAATGACTGGATTCCATGTGGATGAGATCTTAAAACCCTCGTCCCGATTAAAATTGCAATGTTTTTTGATTTCAATGGCTTCCCGCACTTTTCTACTGTAGAAATGGCGATCCGTGGAGAGGATTTTAGGGTTATGCAGCTCAATCCAGTGGTTTGGTCCTGACTCCAGCAAATGCTCAGCCACCGCAGACTTGTTGACCTGACAACCACCACGGGGACAACGCCGTCCTCGAAACGTCGGAGGTAAATCTTAAAACTTAAATACGCGATTAAGTCCCGTTGTGCAGTTTGATAATGTTTAATAATCGTGAAAGTTTAAATCAACGATGTTTTTGTTCATGTTTTTGCCGTCTCTCCAAAAGCGTATTCTGTAATATTTTTTTTTGTTGCCAAACAACGTTATCAAACAACGTCAATTGGTGTCATCTTGACGACCAAAAAAAAAACTCGACCCAAATCATTGGGTACTTTAAAAGACAAACAACACTTGTACAAGTTGTGCAACATTCGGCCATAAACAAAAAAAAACAGCGGGTAGGCACCCGGAATGGACCCATTTAACTAGGAGTTCAACGCTGTATTTCACTGATTCATCGCCAAAATACTTTAGACTTTATTTTAATCGATAATAAGACTTGTATTCTTCACAGAAATGGGCGTAAATCTTACGTCTCGTAATTTATCGGTTGTAATACTTTGACTATACGTCGATAAGTAATGTGTTGTAACTGTTGTAAGACATGCCTAGACCAAAATAATCAGATTGAAGGCTTCAATCTCAATTTACGTACTTACATCTTTCATTGAAAACCAGGTGACTAAGTAGCAGATTATTATTTATGAATTCTCCAGTCGCCATAAAAACAATAACCTTACAAAAGGTTACTAATCGAATAACTTAAATCCATACATTGACATTACAAGATCGCATTGCTCTTGCATCATGCCATGCTTCCGTATTATTCGAGTTTATCAAAACCAAAATACCAGTCAGATACTTAAGAATGGACCAAACTCTTTTTATCGATAACTATGCAAGCTAAAGTCCATAAAATGATGGATGGGTGGACAATCAACTGTTCAGTCGAAACATTCAAAACAATATCAAAGTAAGTAGGTAAGCTCTATTTCCTTTAAAAATCAATTTTCAACAAATATCCGTTAATTTAAACAACAACTAAATCATTATTTAGTTTGCTACGAAATGTCTCTTTATACCGTACTAACTAGGTATTACTCGCTTAAAATTAAGCATTGCATTATGAATTAACGGATTAAACGAGAAACTAACTTTAATGTTTCTTTTAGTTTTTAAAGTAGGTATACTAAAAACGGATTCCACAACAGGCTATAAAAAGCAACAATTTCGTAATTTGAAAATACTCGCTTTTAAAACTCTAGTTTAGAAATAGACAAAATATTAGTAGGTAATCAGGGATCTCATATTATCTCGATAGTGTTAGCCCAACTACTAGTATCTAATAAAAACAATAAAAATGTTTCATCGTTCACTACAAAAAATGGTACAGGATCGAGGACAAATAGAAACCGGTAGGTACGTAACAACAGGCGGACTCATCGCCAAACAGCGATCTCCTCCAGGCAAACTTCAGACAAGGAAATGGCTAACGAAGATTATTACTCTTCGATCGTTATCTTAAATCTCTAAGGCAAATGATTTCAAATTTAATTTCAAGTTCACTCGTATCTTTTCTCCATTAATCACCATAAAAACATCGTCTTATTGTCTTGGAAAATTATTCACAAATTCTCCAAACAGGCTACATACTGTCGGACAAATGGCACAATGTTTTTAAGTAGAGATAAAGTACTCGATTCAATTTCATAATAAATACTCAAGAATAACATCTCCGCTTATACGTAAAACGGAACAATCCACTTTTAAGGATCAACCTCATGCAGGCAAATTAACGACATGAACGATAAATCATCAACGTAACAATCATAAATCATAATGGAACGAACTGACCCGATTTGATGTCCACGACACTCCAAACAGGATTTACAGGAAACCACCAGTTTCACCGCATATTAACTTTACACCTTACGTCTTTGCACAAATTGAAATATTCACTCTTCAGTTCATAATTCCACGATATCACAAATCACAACATACACAATGCATCGAATTTTCTTTAGGTACAAACCCCGCAGTACTTTCTCGTTACGATCCCACGATCTGATGTCGGGGCTTAATGTAGGTTTAGGTATTCAGGAATGGCTAGATGCACTAGGTGGTACATCAGTAGGGCGTAGATATTTAACGCGAGTACAAGTACGCGAGGCGTAATGCAGTCTCTATTGCTACTGTCCGACCAGATTGAGATTCAATCCCAGAGTGACGCCAGCCTGCAGCCTGGCGATCCCACTTACTCTAGTCCACAAAAACCATAAGCTAATTAATTATCAAACAGAGCAATTTCCGAGAACACATTCAGACGTTACAAAAACCCCTGACGCCTCTAATACGCTCCCATAGCCTCTTGAACAGACATCTTTATTACCCACGTCGCTTACAAGTGTTTTTGATAAATCGTAAGTATGTCATGTAAGCGCCCATTATTTTCAATTTACCAATTACATCACCTGAGCGTCGACATATATATTTTTCATTCAGAGTTATCAAATTAACATATTCATGTTTATACTTTTTTTAATGAGGAATAATAGGGCTTTTTCGTAAAATTATTTTTTTTTGTCTACATATTAAAATTAAAAAAAAAAAACGGCTTTTATTTGAAAAAAATCGAAACGTCGAATTAAACTTTTTAATTTTTTTACGGTTTTTTATATGAAAACGTATAAATTAAATATCAGAAATGAATTCAGCGTCCTTATATTACACGAAAATGATACCAGACTTGACCACAAGGCAAAACTTTTTTTTTTACAAATTTTGGGGGGCACCCCTCCTTAAGTCAAAATTTTGCATCAAAAATTCGATTGGCTCCTAAATCAATCTGTAAGTCAAAAGGAGCAACTGTGTGAAAGGAAATTCCATCATCATCGTTTGCCGTATATCGCACTATTTTGTCGTGAGCGCCACGGACTATTATATTTTATTGGCGCTAAAATATGAATGCACAGCCAAATTATATGCCCAATGAATTTTCCTGTTTAATATTTAAACTGCCCGAATAATAATAAGCCCTTTATTTAATTTAATTCAGAAAAATAAGAATTATATCATAAATATTTGTTTACGACATTTACTTTTGTGTGATAGTAAACAACAGTTGCCAGGTAACAACATTATCAATGTTACTTTAAAGATTAAAGATTTAAATCATAATTAAGCGAGTCAATGGCTAAAGATACCGGTATACGTAAGCTCCCCGATTACGCATAGGTTGTTACGCATCTCAAGGTCACGTTAAGCAGGCCACTGACGAGCCTTCCAAATAGATGCCGTTACAATGGATTCATCCAAATGGACGGCATCCTAATATTAAACATTGTACGTTTTTGACATTCACGGATCGTTTTTGGATTGCAGCCACGCTATTTGGACTGTTGGAAGGCTCGTCAGTGGCCACCTACTCTGGGGTTTGAGATGTCTACAGACACGCTTGCGAGTTGCGAACAGCCAACCTATGGGAATTCGTATGCTTATTTTAAGACTATGAACTCTAAGTACTAGAAATAAAGTAGAATTTTACTAATGGTGTAATTATGTAAGGCTTATTACTAATCGGGCAACTAAAATATTAAACAGGAATTTTCATTCGTATAGATTAGTGTAAAATAATTTATATTGTAATTTCATATTATGAAATAAATAAATCTAAATCTAATATAAATCATTGGGCATATAATAATATAATTTGGCTGTGCATTAATATTTTAGTGCCAATAAATTTATATTAGCCTCAAATATAAGCATCATATTATTATTGAAAAACTAGCAGCAAAATCTAGCCACCCAACATAAGCTCTAAATACCCCATATTTAAATTATTTAAACATATGCATACCTAGAGTACTTTAAATTGACAAATTTTCTAATGCACGAAAAACTCAAAGGCCATAGTCGGTTTTCCACAGTAAGTTGTCCCCAATTTGATTCGGGTTTTTTTTTGTGAGTACCTCTTATGGTGAAGGATATTTTTGCTGAGTATCAACATCCTACTAGTGACAGTTTTTGACTTATGATTTTTTTTTTCTTTAATGTATTGTTTTTCGGGATGTATTCAAGCGATTTGCTTAAATTTTTTAAATAGTGTTATTTATTTAGGTATGCACCAATAATCAAAAAACGAATACCAGTTGTCATAAAAAATAAAAAATAAAAATGAAGTAAAAAAAAATATATATTTTTTTAATGTCGTTGTGAAGTAGCGACACCTCTAATTTTTTTTTTCTAGTTGTAGATCAGACATTGGGCTACTACTTGCCTAAATATCAAAATTTTGCAAACGGTACTTCCTGTCAAAAATTTGCAATATGTGTGGTCAAGTCCTGTACTCAATCGGTGTTTTTCAATGTAATATACGGTGTACTTTCGTTTGGGCCAAATACCTTTCGCCAAATTTCACTTCCCAACAAACTTATCGCAATAGTTTCATTTCCCAAAGGAATCTTTAGCAATGTTACACTTCGCATATAATTTATTTGGTCAAATTATCACTTGGCATGATTTTACTTTGTCAAATGTTGTTAGGACAAAAAATTATTTAGCAAACGTTTTTTATTGGCTAATATTTATATTCCAAAAAAGCCGTTAAGTGGGTTAGGTTAGGTTTGAACCGCGATCCTCACAGAACCGAACAAAAGTGGGTATGCTCGTGAAGTTGACCACCCCATATCGTTTGCCCGCAAATGGCATAGCTATATCGTTTGTTCATCGTTAGTTCACGTTTGTTCAGTAGGTAAAATCGTAAGGACCCGATTCTAACATCATTTTTTTTTAAAAACAAAAGGGGGTGGCTGTCTTCACGCTAGCCACCCCAAACCACTTTTTGTAATTTTTTTTGGTCTAGATAGCAAGATATTCGTTAGTTCACGTTTGTTCAGGCATTAAAATCGTTAGGACCCGATTCCTTCATTTTTTTTTATTTTTTCAAAGTGGGGTGGCTGTCTTCACGCTAGCCACCCCACCCCGAAATCAGCCAAACTAACCATGTGAAGTCATCGAGCGACGTTAGTTCACGTTTGTTCAGGCATTAAAATCGTTAGGATCTCATTAGATTTGCCATAAAAAAATAAAATCAAAAAATTCATATATTGCTACGTTTAAGCTGTGAGGTTTAAATAAAACAAGGAATCTCACTTTTAAAAAAAATATTTAACGCTTAAAACGTCGCTAGCATTCGATAAGATCGTCGAAGGGTCAAAGTCCGTTAACCGTCTGATTTTTACTCCCGGTTTACGAAAGTAGTCGCTGCCCACACGCTAGTACTTCCCTGGCCCGCTGTGTAGCTGAGAGCGATGAAGGGCTGAGGGACGTCAGCCGTGTTGCACCAGGGTCAGCACCAGGTCCTCAGGGTCAGCGCGAGCGTGCCACCGTCGGCCTTCTAGCCATGCTATAGAACCCTGGAATTATTTTAGCTCGTCTTAGTAATTAACCCACGAAACGGCTCCCCTGACTGTAACCGGCTTGAAGAAGAAGAGCAGAAGCGGAAGAGGAAGTACTGCGTGATAGCCGTGAGAATGCCTTGGTGATGTTAAAATGTCACAGTCAGGCGGAGCTTACAAAATGAGCAGTTAAGCATAAAGTTTTAAAATATATATAGATTACAATTTTAATCTTGCTTTTAAATAAGAAAAAACGTTAACACTAGCATTTAAGATTTGCAAGCGAAACTAAGCACCTATTAAACTATGCTAAGGAAGTTCCAAAATCAAACAAAGAAAAGATCGTTACAGCTTAACGGTAAATAACCGTTGAACACACATTCCAATTTACTACTCCCTAAAGCACTCTTAAATGTTCAACACTTACCCAAAGGGGTTACACTGGCTCTAACCGTTATTACATGTACTAAACGAGTACAGAAACTCAGGCAATTACTATAGCCCTTATTAAATTGTATGCGCTGCGAGTGCGCAACATGCACGGACGCTGCGAGAGAGCGACGTGCGCCTGCGTTGAATCTCAGAAAGGAATGATCGCCGGACGCATGGTATAATAATATACTCCGCCTGGTACTCCATTCCCGTCTTTTCTAGGTTACCTAACTGACACGGGCTTACGCCATCATGCGACAGCGCTATATGATAATATGCGATAGCGCTATATATAGCGGCCATGTTGTTGTGACGTAGCCCCGTGTCACTCTGGGAATGGAAGACCATGTTTTATTAGACTATGGCCGGACGGACCGCGGCGCGGCAACCAGACAGCGCGGGGGGAACGCGGCGAGGGGCATGGAACCGGTCGGTAGCCCAAGTACTGATTCGCGCGGCGAGTACAGTCAGTCGCGCAAATAACAAGTTGACATTAGAATTAGACTACACGTTATTACTTTAATCCCTAGATTAGTGTAGGTAACAAGTAAATGTTAGGTAAGTGTTAAAATATCATACTTATAAAATAATGTAACTTATATTAATGAACGCAGAAATAATTACATACGATTAACCTAGGTTACGTAACATTTATGTTACAGTACCCCGGCGCATCATGAAGGATTTTATTACCCTTAAGGAATGAAATCCGTGAAACCTGGTACCTGTAATAATCACACTGACATTACTCATCTTTCATACTTCACGCTTACACTACCACGTTAGCAATTACCCTATAGGCTTAATTACAACGCACGATTCCAGAAAGATTATACGGGTTTCCCGTTGCAAGAACTGGAGACCATACAAGAACCGCTACTTAACCCATTAGCGGCTGAATTATTTTTATGTCGCCGATTTTGATGATTTTCAGATATATTAATATATTAGGCCTCAGAAACAGAAATATGAAATTAAAATTTAAATCCGACCTGTAGTTTAGAAAAAAAATACTGATGCCGCATGGCATCGCTAGCCCTCTACCGTGTCAATAAAAACATGTTGTTATTTGTCAGCATTTATTGAACATGAAAGTTATAATCACATTTGGCAAAAAGTCCTGCAACATTGTAATCTAGATTGGCTTTTACACTGTTCCAAAGCACATTCTACGTACATCCTCAGCACATGGTACCAAATAATGACCAACACCATCATAGCGAAAATCATCAGCAACTCGGATACCAGTCTGAGATTGTCGCAACCCTTGAGGACAGACTGTTTATTAAGAAGTCTGCATACGTCTGTATACTAATAACCAGCAAGTGATAAAAACTGTCATCACAACGTAGCTTCTTGATGTTCCCAATTCTACTATATTGGCTAGAAAATCAGTGGCTCGGC
Source organism: Cydia splendana (assembly GCF_910591565.1). Classification (NCBI taxonomy): domain Eukaryota; kingdom Metazoa; phylum Arthropoda; class Insecta; order Lepidoptera; family Tortricidae; genus Cydia; species Cydia splendana. The sequence goes on along the minus strand of NW_026946836.1, from coordinate 76,594 downwards.
GTATAGGAAGAGTCGGTTTATGGTTCTATCTGAAGTTCTCTATGGAATGGAAACCGGGATCACGATGTCTTAGATGTAAACAGCATCACCCTACCACACCAGATATCTTAATAACAACCAGTGATGTTACTAATGAAGTAACAACCAACTAAGTGGGTTGGACCTTGATAGACAGTATATGGGCAAGAGGTTCAACATAGCCACTAAAACTCAAAATCCTTACTTTTTTGACAGTAATTGTATTCGAGATTTTTAAAAAGCCCGATAAGATTCTAAAATCATGATGAAAACGCTAACAAATAGGGGAAAATAAAACATAGAACATGTAACACATATCAAGTGATAAGACCACATAAGCGGCTAATGGTGCCGTACGGCATCGGAGAATTTTCTCATGCCATATACAAAATCTGAAATCAAAATTTAATAGTCTATGTATATCATTGCATTAATTATACATCCCACGTCCTGATAAAATACATTACATAAATATTTTACCAGAAAACCAACGATTTCTGACCAGTTTACTTAGAATGAACACCAAAAATTTGTATTTTTTTCTATACCCAATATTTGGGTACCTGAAACCAGCAGGAACAATTCAAGTTGCTTAAAACATGTAATTAAATTGATAACTGGTATCCTAGAGTATATAATTAATCACAAAACTCCTTAATTTTCTGCTTATTGTATCTTTAGAGAGCGAAATACTAAGCACAGGAAAAGCGATGCCGTATGGCACCGCTAGCCGTTAATGGGTTAAAGATGTCAAGGCGCAATATAATTATTTCCAACATCAAATTCGAAGTGTGATCAACAGAACATATTGATAACTAAAAACAATAACTACTACTTATTAAGACCCACTAACTTAAGATCCTTAACATGCCAAGTACCAAGATCCTTACCCGCTAAATCCTGTAAAACGTATACCAGAGGTGACTTTTTCCCAATAATCCTAGCCTTTATAAATTTAGGAGCCAGTTTCTTTGTGAATTGCTTGCCCTTGTCACTCAAGAAATAGGCGCGCTTCATAACAATATCACCCACAGAAAATTCCACAGGTTGACGTCTAAGATTGTAGTGCGAAGTACTTCTTTCATGAGCATACCACAGTTTCTTTTGCACGTCATCAAAAATAGCGGAAAGGCAACCCAAGTTTTCGGCGTAGATATCGCGTGGTAGGAACAACACCTCGTGTCCGATATCGTTGTCCGTATAATGTGTCCCACAAGGTACCAACTCGCGACCATACACTAGAAATGATGGTGCATACTTTGTGACTTCGTTGACGGCGCTATTTATGGCAAATTGAACCCTGGGAATAAATAAGTCCCAGGACCTATGGTCATCCTCAACAAAGGTGGAAATGCAAGTAATGATCGTACGATTGTAACGTTCCACCAAATTGACCTGTGGACTATATTTCGGTGTAAAAAAAACGTTAGGAACATTATAAAATTTGAAAAAATTATCCATAACTTTCCCGGAAAATTGTGGTCCATTGTCCATTAGGACCGTTTGTGGTACTCCGTGCACTAGAAAAACAGAATCCTCTAAGATTCGTACAATCACCTCCGCAGTGGCCTGTTTAAGTGGAAAAATCAAACAATACTTCGAAAAACAACACGTGACAACTAAAATGTAGTTATTTCTCTTCCTCGTAGTTGGCAACGGGCCCATCAAATCAATAGAGATCATCTGGAATGGTCGTGAACACTGCTTTGGCCTACCCATCACCCCTAAAGTTTGGTGGTTCTGAGCCTTATATGCCAGACATTTGTCGCACGAACCAACAAACTGAACAACGTCCTGATACATCCGGGGCCAATAGTAACGTAAACAAAGTCTACGGTAAGTTTTAAAAATGCCCATGTGCCCTGCTGAAGGTTCGGAATGATTATCGGAAATGGTTGATTGACGTAACTCCATAGGAACAACCAACTTCCATGAAAATTCCGACGTAAGATCATGCTTATTTTTAGACAAACGGTATAAAGAATTGTCCTTAGTCATGAAATTTGGAAAATCAACCGGGTTATGAACGCAACCGTTAAAAATGTTAGTGTACCAAGTATCTCTGGAGGTCAGATGAGAATTTGAAGTACTAATAGCACCAACAGACGCACGTGATAACGCATCCGGAATGACGTTATCCACTCCCCTGCGGTGTTTGAGAACAAAGTTAAATGCTGAGAGACGAACACCCCAACGAGCCAATCTACCGGTGGGATTGTTAATAGACAGGAACCATTTAAGTGCACTGTGATCAGTGTAGACCGTGAAAGGCTGTCCATTTTCCACGTAGCAACGCCAATACTCCAACGCAGTCACTACAGCTAAAGCCTCGCATTCGGTTATACTGTAGTTCCTTTCAGCAGCGGTCAAGGCCTTCGACATGTACGCGATCGGGTGCTCCTTGCCATCGATAGTCTGGGTCAACATGGCACCTAACCCGTAATTGCTGGCATCACAGTGTACCTCAAACGGCCTAGAATAATCCGGACAGCAAAGCACCGGAGCAGAAACAAGTCGCTCCTTGAGTTCCCTGAACGCAGAGTCTGCCTCCGAGGTCCATTCAAACGGCGGAGAGCCCTTCTTTGAAGAAGTAAGCTTATTTAGAGGACCAGCAATTGTACTGAAATTAGGTACAAAACGCCTGTACCACGTAGCAGTCCCTAAAAACCTCTTGACCTCCTTGCGAGAAGTTGGAGTAGGATAATTTAAAATAGCCTCGACTTTTTCTGGATCCGTTCGCAAACCAGAGCCATCAACCACATAACCGAGATATCTAAGCTGGCTATTAAAGAAACGACATTTTTCTAAGTTAACTGTTAAGTTAGCTTTCTTTAACTTATCCAAAACGCGTAAGAGTAATGTTACATGACTATTGAAATCCTCGGAAACCACTATTATGTCGTCCATGTAGGCGAACACTTTAAGACCGAACTCTGAGAATAACAGGTCCACTAATCTTTGTTGAGTAGCAGGAGCGTTAGTCAGGCCGAACGCAGTTCGCTTAAAGTGAAAGGTACCCCTACCTGGAACATAAAATGCCGTCTTGTTTCTATCCTCTGGAGCTATCTCAATTTGCCAGAACGCTTTGGACAAGTCAATACAAGAAAGATAACGAGCATCCCTAAGGTTATCTAGAATTTCGGAAATATAGGGCAAGTTATAAGCATCACGCTTTGTCACAGAATTAAGCTTACGGCTATCGAGACAAAATCTAGGTTGTCCGTTCTTCTTGGTGACGATCAATACAGGCGAAGACCAAGCGCTCTCGCAAGGCTCAATTACATCAAGAGAAAGCATCTCGTCCACCTGCTCAACCAAAATACGTTGCTTTTCAGGAGATAACCGGTAGTAGCGCTGACGAATTGGACTCGTATCGCCAGTATCAATGTGGTGTGTAATTAAATTCGTAACGCCTAAACCTTTACTACGAAAAGAAATATCTTCAAACTGTTTCACTACATTGTCCGCCAATAGTCTCTGTGAATCATCCAAATTGTCGTATCCCTGAATGAAGGTTTCACGATCGGGTTTGGTGACACTCCAATCTGACAGAGCACCATCATTCACGATGATAGCACAAAGTTGCTTGGGTACAATATCAAAAGCACGCCAAAAATCCCAACCTAAAATGAAGTTATTCACAACAGCCGGCACTATAAAAGCCTTCACGACATGAAACTGGTTATTAAAGTTAATAGGTAACTCTATGTAACCCTCACATCTATAAACGCTACCTCCCGCTGCAGTAATCGAAGAGCAGCTTCCGCTCATTATCTTGTACCCATTGTCAACGAGTACTGAATGAGCACCGTTGCCAAAGATTGTTACCGCAGAACCAGAGTCCAATAACCCTGACAAAGTTAAATTACCGACCTGCACTGAGACGTAAGGCCTGTCATCATTCTCTAAATTTTGCCTCAGAATTGTGTCAACCCTATATGACCTAAAGAAAAGATTAACTGTACGCAACCAACCCTGCCAGTCCTCCTTATCAGATTTAGGTGAAGTACTCGTACAACTATCGACACAATTCTGCTCCATCAGTTTTTTGGATCTAGGTTCTTATTTTTAATGCAATCAGGGCAATCAGGGGATTTTACCCCCTTACGACCGCAAACAAAACAAACAATGACATCCTTATTCACTGTACATTGTCTCAAATTATGAGTATTCACCCGGCACCTCGGACAATAACGTGCCCTGGGCTCGGATTTAGAGACCGCAGCTACATAACTGGGAGTATTATTTGCTTTGCCATTAGTACTACTGCTATAGTTGCCATTATTCTGAGCATGCGATTTATTATAGTTTTGATTAAACTGTTTATACTTATAATTATTGTAATTGTTACCATAAGAGTTAGTAGCAGAATTAGTCCTATTTTTAGAAGAACCGCCAGAGTAGGCGAACTCTGGGGCCAGAGTATCAGAAGTCGCACGTGGAGGTTCTTTGAACTGAGAAAGGCGTGACTGGATGTTCTCATAGTTCCTACATAAATTCTTGAGCTCCTCAATAGAGTTAATTTCAGAAACGGAAGATAGAGTGCTCGCGTAACAAGGCCGTATATTGTGCAATAAAATTTCCAACCTTTCATCCTCTGGCAAAGGCCTAGTTAAACGAGAGAAAAGACCAGACATGATCGCTAGGTAAATCACTATATCCTCAGTTTCCCCTTGTGTACGTGCCCTGATTTCATTAATCAGCTTGAAATCATAGCCAGCATGACAAAAATCCTGCCTTAAAAGTACAACTAGGTCATCCCAACTTGTTACCTTTTCCCTAACGCTACGAAACCAATGAAGTGCATTGCCTGTAAAAATTTCAGTAGCATTATGAAGAATCCTGCTACTCGAAATGTTCTTTGCCGCACAAAACTCGGAAACGCGCTGAATGAATGCCCGCACAGAGGTCTGACCGTCATATCTCAACTTTGAAAACTGATTCGCGTCGTTACCCTCACACGTCACCGAAATATTAAGAGGCGCCGATAAAGTGACAGGAGAAGCCTGCACACCAGTGCTAGTGGAAGCCAATGGATCGACCACGTCCCTAAGGGAACTAGCGCGGTCTGAGCATTGCCTAAACAAACTGACACATTGATCATAAGCCTCTTTCTCTACCTCCTCTACACAAGTCACGCGATTAAGCCGATGATAAATGTGATTGATCAAATTCTGTGCTCGGAGCAAGGAACTCCTATTGAGAGGTTTGGAATCAAGTAATGTATTGACCTTCTCCAAAACAGAAACCACCCCGTCTATGTCCTCCTTTGCGTCAAACGGGCTAACAAGTATGTCCTCGGATGGAAAAACGGGACCACATTTGGCTATCTGCTTACGCAAGTCCTGAACTGAAGAAGCTGGAGTCTCACCCCGTATAGCCACTTCGTACTCTAATTCACTTTTTTGAAGAGACATAAATTTTATGGAATAAGCCATTGCAAATTATTTTTAAATAAACCTTGGCTAAATGTTGAACAATATTAAAAAAAAATCAAAATACTCCGCCTGTTACAATATAAAATGACAAAGCTACTAACGTTCTGGTTGAAAGTGTATAAAAAAACGGAAGGATGAAGAAAAGAAGCAAAGCACATACACAAAAATAAAAACAGAAAAAAAAAACGTTTAGATTGCAACTAATGCGTACGAAACCGAGTATTGCCAAAATTGAGCTGTAAAAAATAAAATTCCAAAATGTAGCAGACTGTACTAGCGGACAAAATTACAAATTACAGCCGTTAAACAACCGTTACAAAATGTTTATATGATTATATTAAATTAAAATTACAAAAATACGTCCGACTGTACCTTGAGAAAACCTAAAGTTAGTAATACAATTAAAAAACAGTTCCATACACTTTAGTTGCTGGCAACCAAAAAAAAAACTTAAAAACGTTTCACAAAAATTAAAGCGTAAAAAGAAACAAACACCAAGCACATATACCACAACTACTTACCCGGGAGTAAAACCAGACTCTCAAAAAAAAACCACGTAAGGGCGCCACTGCTACGTTTAAGCTGTGAGGTTTAAATAAAACAAGGAATCTCACTTTTAAAAAAAATATTTAACGCTTAAAACGTCGCTAGCATTCGATAAGATCGTCGAAGGGTCAAAGTCCGTTAACCGTCTGATTTTTACTCCCGGTTTACGAAAGTAGTCGCTGCCCACACGCTAGTACTTCCCTGGCCCGCTGTGTAGCTGAGAGCGATGAAGGGCTGAGGGACGTCAGCCGTGTTGCACCAGGGTCAGCACCAGGTCCTCAGGGTCAGCGCGAGCGTGCCACCGTCGGCCTTCTAGCCATGCTATAGAACCCTGGAATTATTTTAGCTCGTCTTAGTAATTAACCCACGAAACGGCTCCCCTGACTGTAACCGGCTTGAAGAAGAAGAGCAGAAGCGGAAGAGGAAGTACTGCGTGATAGCCGTGAGAATGCCTTGGTGATGTTAAAATGTCACAGTCAGGCGGAGCTAGGGCTTGCAAATATTCGAAACTTTCAGGTATTCGAATATTCGGCTTTTTCTGACGAGATATTCGAATATTCGAATAATTATTCGAATATTTAAAAAAAAATAAGAAAAGGAACGAAAAATCGGTTTATTATCGTTTTATTCAAAAGCTTTTTTCACATATTGCTAAAATTAATGATATTTTGCAGAAATCCACTTATTGACTAGATTTTATCATCCTACTCTGAAATACCCACGTTTATAAAAGCAAGTAAGTACCTAAAACGCAAAAATTAGACATTTCAATATTTCTTGATAAAACTTTTTATTATAAATGCGTCGTTGCGTGAATTAATATAACTTTAACCATCCAAACACGTATGTAAGAGAGAAAACATTTTAGGAGGTAATCACTAATCATTTTCTGATTTAAATTAACTTCTTGTCGTTAAGAAGCCTGTAAAATGGCCTTTAATTCCATTGTATTTTGAATCTTTATTGACTTTATTAGTCTTGGCAAGTTTAGTTTTGATTCCTAATGGTCGGCTGTTATATAATAAGTTATATAATTGGTATTGGAATATTTAAGGGAAAAAGTTGGCTGACTACGGGGTGGATTATTCGTTAGCTAAAGGTGCATGGTTAGATTACCTAGTTCGGTAGGTTTGGTATGATCAAATTTGTGAATTGCGATAAAGGGCAAGGTTTAGACTTCGAATATTCGCTTAAGGTACGCTTTTACTCAATAAACAAAATGACCCTTTATCTTAAAACTTACGTAAAGTTACTTGTACCTAGAAAAAGCATTAGCCGCACCGTAATAAAACATACTTTTTTTTTGATTTCGTTTCCTTTGAAATTGAGTTAGGTTCTTAGGTTTAACTGTATTCATGAAGCCTATTGAGAGGAATACAGTAAAAACATTATTTCCTTCGTATTTGGGTACCTACGGTTCCTCATTCACTGTCAATACCCGGCAAAATACACAGAAACTGTAACTATAACGGATGAAAATAGATTTTTACCTAGTAATAAAAAATATTCGAATATTCGAAACCTGAGCGGCCGAATATTCGAATATCAAAACAGGTCGAATATTCGACATATTCGAATATTCGAATATTCGAATTGCAAGCCCTAGGCGGAGCTTACAAAATGAGCAGTTAAGCATAAAGTTTTAAAATATATATAGATTACAATTTTAATCTTGCTTTTAAATAAGAAAAAACGTTAACACTAGCATTTAAGATTTGCAAGCGAAACTAAGCACCTATTAAACTATGCTAAGGAAGTTCCAAAATCAAACAAAGAAAAGATCGTTACAGCTTAACGGTAAATAACCGTTGAACACACATTCCAATTTACTACTCCCTAAAGCACTCTTAAATGTTCAACACTTACCCAAAGGGGTTACACTGGCTCTAACCGTTATTACATGTACTAAACGAGTACAGAAACTCAGGCAATTACTATAGCCCTTATTAAATTGTATGCGCTGCGAGTGCGCAACATGCACGGACGCTGCGAGAGAGCGACGTGCGCCTGCGTTGAATCTCAGAAAGGAATGATCGCCGGACGGACCGCGGCGCGGCAACCAGACAGCGCGGGGGGAACGCGGCGAGGGGCATGGAACCGGTCGGTAGCCCAAGTACTGATTCGCGCGGCGAGTACAGTCAGTCGCGCAAATAACAAGTTGAGATTAGAATTAGACTACACGTTATTACTTTAATCCCTAGATTAGTGTAGGTAACAAGTAAATGTTAGGTAAGTGTTAAAATATCATACTTATAAAATAATGTAACTTATATTAATGAACGCAGAAATAATTACATACGATTAACCTAGGTTACGTAACATTTATGTTACAATATATGGGACAGCGGAGCCAAGTAATGTGGTCTAGCAAGCAATCGACGCGGATACTAACGATTCTGTAAGCCCCTGCTACACGGCAGCCGACAAGCCCCCAAACCGCGTGGCCTTGGTCTGTCCCGGACCGTGTAGACAGTTGTTACCAACAAAATTTCGTTTGACCTCCGGACGCCCTTGGCATGCGAGCGCGCGCCAGCGACCGCTGTCTGAGCGGTCGGTCCGGAACCGTGTAGCCGCCCGACGCCGACCGCACTAGGCCATTTCGCTTGAAGGACGCGCCGTGTGCGCTCGTGTGGTTAATAGCCATGCCATGGGTACTCAGTAGCATTTCTAATAATTCATCAAATACTTTCCTCTTCATTCTCAGAAAGTTATGTATGTCCCCGTAGCGTAGTCCAGCGAATTCATTAAGTTGAAATGACTCAACAAATGCCGTTTTTTGAGCCAGCTTTTCATTCATATACCCTTTTCTTTTTTTACAAACTTTTTATTAACTTGCAATATACCTAATGTAAGTATGTAAATCCCAACAAAAACATAAATGTGAAATGAGAGCCAAGTTCAATATTAAGAATATGTGTCGTTGTTGACTCGCCGACAAAAGAATTGAGATCTATATGGGTGCCAAGTTCTGTGTTGTGTAGAAAATCCTGAAATTATAAAGGAGTTGTCTTGGCTAGTTTTTACGTATAGGCTACTTTTCTAAAATTTGGTTTGTTGGTAAAAACTAGCCAAGTCAAAAATCCTTTATAATTTCAGGATTTTCTACACAACACAGAACTTGGCACCCATATAGATCTCAATTCTTTTGTCGGCGAGTCAACAACGACACATATTCTTAATATTGAACTTGGCTCTCATTTCACATTTATGTTTTTGTTGGGATATCATTACTTTTTGTACAGAAATTACTATAGTAGGTATTCATCAGAAAAGCAGTTTGCCTAAGCTGAAAAGGAGACCCTAGCTAACGCGCGGTCAATTGTTAAAAAGTTTCAGTTTTCAGATTTTTTTCTTTTTTATACGCCTAATAGTCTAGCTTCATGCCAAATATCAAGTTTCTAAGTGATCTAGAAGTGGGTTAGGTTTTTGGTTTATAAGTATTACCTAATTAATTTTTTTACATGTAAATATCAATAATTTCCAGTTTTCAGATTTTTCCCTCTATATAAACCTAATAGTCTACCTTGATGCCAAATATCAAGTTTCTAAGTCATCTAGAAGTGGGTTAGGTTTTTGGTCTATAAGTATTAATTATGTTTTTTCCATCGAATTATCAATAATTTCCAGTTTTCAGATTTTTCCCTATATATACACCTAATAGTCTACTTTGATGCCAAATATCAAGTTTCTAAGTGATCTTGAAGAGGGGTTAGGTTTTTGGTCTATAAGTATTAATTTTTTTTCCATCGAAATATCAATAATTTCCAGTTTTCAGATTTTTTCCTCTATATACACCTAATAGTCTACCTTGATGCCAAATATCAAGTTTCTAAGTCATCTAGAAGTGGGTTAGGTTTTTGGTCTATAAGTATTAATTCTTTTTTTTCCATCGAAATATCAATAATTTCCATTTTTCAGATTTTTCCCTCTATATACACATAATAGTCTACCTTGATGCCAAATATCCAGTTTCTAAGTGATCTAGAAGTGGGTTAGATTTTTGGTCTATAAGTATTAATTATTATTTTTTCCATCTAAATCTCAGTAATTTCCAGTTTTCAGATTTTTCCCTCTATATGCACCTAATAGTCTACCTTGATGCCAAATATCAAGTTTCTAAGTCATCTAGAAGTGGGTTAGGTTTTTGGTCTATAAGTATTAATTATTTTTTTTCCATCGAAATATCAATAATTTCCACTTTTCAGATTTTTCTCTCTATATACACCTAACAGTCTACCTTGATGCCAAATTTCAAGTTTCTAGGTCATCTGGAAGTGGGTTAGGTTTATGATCTATATGTCAGTCAGTCACAAAAATGCCGGTTTTTAAACGTTAATTTATCAGTAACTGTTTGAGCTACGTTTATGAAATTTTGTATTTTGGACAAGCTAAGGGGCTTGAATACATGTGCCAGATTTCATTAGTGTAGGTTAAGTAGGTTTCAAGTTGTGAAGGGGTCAAAAGTAGCTCGAAATGGTTCGTGTAATATTACACACGGTTGCTGCGTCGCCAGTTCCTTTTTCTTTGAACTTGGCTGGACACGCTACCGCGTGTCTAGATATGTTTTTATGGGTCAAATCTTGCAAGTTAAATTAGACCCACTTTCTAGTTTCCGATGGAGCTGAAAATTTGCATACATATATAAGTCGGGTGACAATGCATTATTATGGTACCATAGAGCTGATCTGATGATGGAGACAGGAGGTGGCCATAGGAACCCTGTGATAGAACAACGCGACCTAATTGTGTTTGGGGTTTTTAGAATTGTCTCGACGAGTATTAGATGCCTCTGGAAAGAAAAGTACAGTCAGCGATAAAAGCTTGTACCAAATATTATTTTTTTGCCAAAAACTTATTTTTTTGTCATTGCACTAGTATGAGTAGGTAGGTTATGAAATTTGGCGCCCCGGCCAATAAGTTTTGCCGCCCCAGAAGTGAAGGAAGAAAAACAAAATGCAATCCGCCAGGGGTGGCATACGTCGCCCTTAGGGCCATACGCCACTGAGTAGGTACTAATGCCACGCCAACTTTCTGAAAGGTTAGGGGCCATTTTGTGCGCTTGCAATACGTGTTGTCTGTCCGCGAGTTCTGAACACACTGTGGTTTGCCACCGTCTAGCCAGACAACTCAGACGGACCCACACACCAAGGACAGACCTAGGTCAGACGGTTAGTAGGCTTGTCGGCTGCCGTGTAGCAGGGGCTTTAGCTTGAATAAACTTATATGGACGATATTTAAGCGATAAATTATAGTGCCTTGCGGGCGTTCAAAACATAATAAGAGATATCCGTCGTTTTATATTTTTTTTAGTGTCCGACCGAAGGTTCGGTTTCGGTTTCGGTTTCGGCCAGTTTCGGCCAAAAAATCATGTTTCGGCTGTAGTTTCGGTTTCGGCCAAAAAACGGCCGAACCTTTCGGCCGGGCCGAAACTTACGAAATGGTACTTCGTACTATGAAACTAAACTATGTGACAAAGACCAAAAGTTGGGGAATAAGTAGGACAACAATATTTATTAAGATGTACCTACATATACTGATTCATGTATAGGTACAGAAATTAATTGGTTTATTATAAAACACAATTCCACTAATGAGGGCGCCACTAGACGGTTGACGCAGACTTAAGAGGCTGTTAATCTATAACGCGCACACTGTCTAATTGTATCGGAGTAAATGAGATTAGCACTGTCGCATGTTACTGGGCCTGGGCAAAGGAATAATAAGATTAATAAGAAAACTCATCATCTTCCTCGCGTATTCCCGGAATTTTTGGCACGGCTCATGGGAGCCTGGGGTCCAATTGACAACTAATCCCAAGAATTGTCGTAGGCACTAGTTTTTAAGAAAGCGACCGCCATCAGACTGATCTTCGAACCCAGAGAGTAAACTAGGCCTTATCGGGACTAGTCCGGCTTCCTCACGATGTTTTTCCTTCACCGAAATGCAAATAGTAGGTAAATATCAAAATTATATTTAGTATAAAAGTTCCGAAAAACTCATTGGTACGAGTACGTCAAGAGTACGTGGCCGGGGTTTGTACCTTGCGACCTTCGGATTGAAAGTCGCACCAGGGCTCGCTTTTTAGGGTTCCGTACCCAAAGGGTAAAACGGGACCCTATTACTAAGACTTCGCTGTCCGTCCGTCCGTCCGTCCGTCCGTCTGTCACCAGGCTGTATCTCACGAACCGTGATAGCTAGACAGTTGAAATTTTCACAGATGATGTATTTCTGTTGCCGCTATAACAACAAATACTAAAAACAGAATAAAATAAAGATTTAAATGGGGCTCCCATACAACAAACGTGAGTTTTGACCAAAGTTAAGCAACGTCGGGAGTGGTCAGTACTTGGATGGGTGACCGTTTTTTTTTTTTGCTTTTTTTTTTGTTTTTTTTTTTATATGGTACGGAACCCTTCGTGCGCGAGTCCGACTCGCACTTGCCCGATTTTTTAATACAATGGACATTGCTTGGAGTCTGTGCTCAACTACTTATCCTGAAGCCTGAAGCACGGCTTTGACTTCGCATGAAAGTTCGCCTCACTGGGGCACTTCGGACGTTTAGGCCCAGGTGAAGATCGGTACCCGGCCTTGCGATATTGTCAACAAAAAATTTGCGCTCGCGTTTTTGTTTCAACCTGTATCTACAATCATGTTGGCTTGACTGGTGAATGAATAGAGTTAGACCAAGAAAATTCTGCAATTATTTTGATAGCATACGCAGTGCAACTAGTGCAAATGTTATTTAAACGTCATAATTTCATAGAAGTTTTGGCGTTTAAAATAACACTTGCACTGCGTGTGTTATCAAAATCGTTGCAGAATTATCTTGGTCTAACTCTAGTAATTTTCTTAAAAAACTGCTTAAGTAACATCAATTTCAAGGGCATTGGGTGTTGACAGCCCCATAATATGTGTGTAAAAGCGGTTTTATGACATTTTTTCAACGATTTTAACAAGTCTACAAAAGGTTCGGTTTCGGTTTCGGTTTCGGCCGAAACTAGAGCCAAAGCCGAACATTCGGTTTCGGTTTCGGTTTCGGCAAAAAAACATGTTTCGGTCGGACACTAATTTTTTTATACTATGGGGGTGGCTGTCTTCACGCTAGCCACCCCAAATCACTTTTTGTATTTTTTTTTGGTCTAGATAGCAAGACATTCGTTAGTTCACGTTTGTTCAGGCATTTAAATCGTTAGGACCCGATTCCTTCATTTTTTTTTATTTTTTCAAAGTGGGGTGGCTGTCTTCACGCTAGCCACCCCACCCCGAAATCAGCCAAACTAACCATGTGAAGTCATCGAGCGACGTTAGTTCACGTTTGTTCAGGCATTAAAATCGTTAGGATCTCATTAGATTTGCCATAAAAAAATAAAATCGAAAAAATCATATATATGGGCCAGCCGAGGCAAGTAATGTGCCTAAGTCGACGGCTGAAAAAAATACTCAGAATCGGGTCCTTACGATGCCACTTGCAGGACAACGTCAGCAGACTATACTGATTCAAGATAGATAGGTTATTTGCGGGCGATCAAAACAGATTTAACGGAAAAAAATTAAACTTGAAAATCTGGATTACTCAACTTACGCTCCTAAGTCGAACGCTGAAAAAAATACTCAGAATCGGGTCCTTACGATGCCACTTGCAGGACAATGTCAGCAGACCATACCAATTCAAGATAGTTAGGTCATTTACGGGCGTTCGAAACAGATTTACCAGAAAAAAATAAAACTTGAAAATCTGAATTACTCAAATTATGCTACTAAGTCGCAGGCTGAAAAAAATATTCAGAATCGGGTCCTTACGATGCCACTTGCAGGACAATTTCAGCAGACCATACTGATTGAAGTTAGATAGGTCATTTGCGAGCGTTCGAAACAGATTTGCCGGAAAAAATTAAAACTTGAAAATCGGAATTACTCAAATTATGCTACTAAGTCGCAGGCTGAAAAAAATACTCAGAATCGGGTCCTTACGATGCCACTTGCAGGACAACGTCAGTAGACCAACTTGATTCAAGATAGATAGGTCATTTGCGGGCGATCAAAACAGATTTACCGGAAAGAAATAAAACTTGAAATTCTGAATTACTCAAATTATGCTCCTAGGTCGACGGCTGAAAAAAATACTTAGAATCGGGTCCTTACAATGCCACTTGCAGGACAATGTCAGCAGACTATACTGATTCAAGATAGATAGGTTATTTGCGGGCGTTCGAAACAGATTTGCCGGAAAAAATTAAAACTTGAAAATCTGAATAACTCAACTTACGCTCCTAAGTCGACGGCTGAAAAAAATAGTCTCAGAATCGGGTCCTTACGATGCCACTTGCAGGACAACGTCAGTAGACCAACCTGATTCAAGATAGATAGGTCATTTGCGGGCGTTCAAAACAGATTTGCCGGAAAAAATTAAAACATGAAAATCTGAATAACTCAACTTACGCTCCTAAGTCGACGGCTGAAAAAAATACTCAGAATCGGGTCCTTACGATGCCACTTGCAGGACAATCTCAGCAGACCATACTGATTCAAGATAGATAGGTCATTTGCGGGCGTTCGAAACAGATTTTCTGGAAAACATTAAAACTTGAAAATCTGAATAACTCAACTTACGCTCCTAAGTCGACGGCTGAAAAAAATAGTCAGAATCGGGTCCTTACGATGCCACTTGCAGGACAACGTCAGTAGACCAACCTAATTCAAGATAGATAGGTCATTTGCAGGCGATCAAAACAGATTTACCGGAAAAAAATAAAACTTGAAATTCTGAATTACTCAAATTATGCTCCTAGGTCGACGGCTGAAAAAAATACTTAGAATCGGGTCCTTACGATGCCACTTGCAGGACAATGTCAGCAGACCATACTGATTCAAGACAGATAGGTCATTTGCGGGCGTTCGAAACAGATTTGCCGGAAAAAAGTAAAACTTGAAAATCTGAATAACTCAACTTACGATCCTAGGTCGCCGGCTGAAAAAAATATTCACAATCGGGTCCTTACGATGCTACTTGCAGGACAATGTCAGCAGACCATACTGATTCAAGACAGATAGGTCATTTGCGGGCGTTCGAAACAGATTTGCCGGAAAAAAGTAAAACTTGAAAATCTGAATAACTCAACTTACGATCCTAAGTCGACGGCTGAAAAAAATATTCACAATCGGGTCCTTACGATGCTACTTGCAAAACAACGTCAGCAGACTATACTGATTCAGGACAGATAGGTCATTTGCGGGCGTTCGAAACAGATTTACCAGAAAAAAATAAAACTTGAAAATCTGAATTACTCAAATTATGCTACTAAGTCGACGGCTGAAAAAAATACACAGAATCGGGTCCTTACGATGCCACTTGCAGGACAACGTCAGCAGACTATGCTGATTCAAGGTAGATAGGTCATTTGCGGGCTTTCAAAACAGATTTGCCGGAAAAAATTAAAACATGAAAATCTGAATAACTCAACTTACGCTCCTAAGTCGACGGCTGACAAAAATACTCAGAATCGGGTCCTTACGATGCCACTTGCAGGACAATATCAGCAAACCATACTGATTCAAGATAGATAGGCCATTTGCGGGCGTTCGAAACAGATTTGCTGGAAAAAATTAAAACTTGAAAATCTGAATAACTCAACTTACGCTCCTAAAAGTCGACGGCTGAAAAAAATAGTCAGAATCGGGTCCTTACGATGCCACTTGCAGGACAATCTCAGCAGACCATACTGATTCAAGATAGATAGGTCATTTGCGGGCGTTCGAAACAGATTTACCAGAAAAAAATAAAACTTGAAAATCAAAATTACTCAACTTACGCTCCTAAGTCGACGGCTGAAAAAAATATTCAGAATCGGGTCCTTACGATGCCACTTGCAGGACAGCGTCAGTAGACCAACCTGATTCAAGATAGATAGGTCATTTGCGGGCGATCAAAACAGATTTACCGGAAAAAAATAAAACTTGAAATTCTGAATTACTCAAATTATGCTCCTAGGTCGACGGCTGAAAAAAATACACAGAATCGGGTCCTTACGATGCCACTTGCAGGACAACGTCAACAGACTATACTGATTTAAGATAGATAGGTCATTTGCGGGCGTGCATCCAGGCTGTATGTGTGCGTAATAACGTGTATGTGTGCTCTTTTAGGGATGTGAAAAGTCGAATTTTAAATCATGTTATATATGTTGAAGCTTCATTATCTTCGTTAAACATAAACATAATTGAAATGCTAATGGATAATGAATATATTAGTATATAATAAAATAAGTTGATTATTCCGGAACACATATTTTAGTAGGTATTTATGTATTTTCATTAAATATCTGGGGGCCTACCGCGAACCACGTTCGACGTGTTGCCTCCTTGTCAAACTTACATACCAATTTACAAGTGCGGCAGAGAGGCAACACATCGAACGTGGTTCGTGGTAAGCCCTTTGAACTTTCCCTTCGTTTCCTGCTGGGGTGTGACGATAAAATTGTCATCTGATAACCACAATAAAGAATAAAAGCGTTTTGGTTCATTTTAGGTATCGTTAAACATGAAAAAAAAACACAAATTTAAAATTGCAAGAAATGTCGATAGTTTATCGATATGACTTTATCGACATGGCTATAGTAAGGTGGTGTAACATTGTTAATCGTACACTACACAAAAGTGGTTACAGTGACAGCTCGCTTAGACGTAATGTATTATGTCTATGAAAATTACCGTATTGGGGTATCCAGACGGGACTGACGAAATCAGTCGATTTGTTCAGGAAAATAATTGCTCAATCTCATTTAGCGTCCACACGCACACAAATTAAATAACCAATTTGCATTTTACTATGAAAATTGGCATTTTTGTGTCCGCACCTGCTGATGTGATGGGGGAATTGAATTGGTATTTGCATCCGCACGGCCCTGTGCGATCCGAGAATTTCATCAGATTGCCGAAAAATTGTCTCATCTGGATACAACTTATGCGTGGCAGAGGGGGTAGACTATGCTCAGTCTGGAGGATGTTTTGCGTGCACGATCACAGATTAAGATAATGACTTGGAATTTTCACAACCCTAAATGGCTGAAAGGAATAGTGCCATACATTAGAAAGGGACAGAATGATTCGTCCGGTAGTGACCCTGCCTATGAAGCCGATGGTCCCGGGTTCGAATCCTGGTAAGGGCATTTATTTGTATGATTGATGATACAGATATTTGTTCCTGAGTCATGGTTGTATTCTATGTATTTAAGTATTTATACATTATATATATCGTTGTCTGAGTACTCACAACACAAGCTTTCTTGAGCTTACCGTGGGGCTTAGTCAATTTTAATTTTTTCCGGTAAATCTGTTTTGATCGCCCGCAAATGACCTCTCTATCTTGAATCAGTATAGTCTGCTGACGTTGTCCTGCAAGTGGCATCGTAAGGACCCGATTCTGAGTATTTTTTTCAGCCTGCGACTTAGGAGCGTAAGTTGAGTTATTCATATTTTCAAGTTTTATTTTTTTCCGTTAAATCTGTTTCGAACGCCCGCAAATGACCTATCTGTCTTGAATCACTATGGTCTGCTGACATTGTCCTGCAAGTGGCATCGTAAGGACCCGATTCTAAGTATTTTTTTCAGCTGTCGACCTAGGAGCATAGTTTGAGTAATTCAGAATTTCATGTTTTATTTTTTTCCGGTAAATCTGTTTTGATCGCCCGCAAATGACCTATCTATCTTGAATCAGGTTGGTCTACTGACGTTGTCCTGCAAGTGGCATCGTAAGGACCCGATTCTGAATATTTTTTTCAGCCGTCGCCTTAGGAGCGTAAGTTGAGTTATTCATATTTTCAAGTTTTATTTTTTTCCGTTAAATCTGTTTCGAACGCCCGCAAATGACCTATCTGTCTTGAATCACTATGGTCTGCTGACATTGTCCTGCAAGTGGCATCGTAAGGACCCGATTCTAAGTATTTTTTTCAGCTGTCGACCTAGGAGCATAGTTTGAGTAATTCAGAATTTCAAGTTTTATTTTTTTCCGGTAAATCTGTTTTGATCGCCCGCAAATGACCTATCTATCTTGAATCAAGTTGGTCTACTGACGTTGTCCTGCCAGTGGCATCGTAAGGACCCGATTCTGAATATTTTTTTCAGCCGTCGACTTAGGAGCGTAAGTTGAGTTATTCAGATTTTCAAGTTTTAATTTTTTCCAGCAAATCTGTTTAGAACACCCGCCAATGACCTATCTTTCTTGAATCAGTATGGTTTGCTGAGATTGTTCTGCGAGTGGCATCGTAAGGACCCGATTCTGAGTTTTTTTTTCAGCCGTCGACTTAGGAGCGTAAGTTGAGTTATTCAGATTTTCAAGTTTTAATTTTTTCCGGCAAATCTGTTTCGAACGCCCGCAAATGACCTATCTATCTTGAATCAGTATGGTCTGCTGAGAGTGTCCTGAAAGTGGCATCGTAAGGACCCGATTCTGAGTATTTTTTTCAGCATTCGACTTAGTAGCTTAAGTTGAGTAATCCAGATTTTCAAGTTTTATTTTTTTCCGTTAAATCTGTTTTGATCGCCCGCAAATTACCTATCTATCTTGAATCAGCATAATCATCTGACGTCGTCCTGCAAAGGGCATCGTAAGCACCCGATTCTGAGTATTTTTTTCGGCCGTCAACTTAGGAGCATAATTTGAGTTATTCCGATTTTCAAGTTTTATTTTTTTCCGGTTAATCTGTTTTGATCGCCCGCAAAAGACCTATCTATCTTGAATCAGTATAGTCTGCTGACGTTGTTCTGCAAGTGGCATCGTAAGGACCCGATTCTGAGTATTTTTTTCAGCTTGCGACTTAGGAGCGTAAGTTGAGTTATTCATATTTTCAAGTTTTATTTTTTTCCGTTAAATCTGTTTTGATCGCCCGCAAATTACCTATCTATCTTGAATCAGCATGGTCAGCTGACATTGTCCTGCAAGGGGCATCGTTAGGACCCGATTCTGACTAATTTTCAGCCGTCGACTTAGGAGCGTAAGTTGAGTTATTCAGGTTTTCAAGTTTTAATTTTTTCCGGCAATTCTGTTTCGAACGCCCGCAAATGACCTATCTGTCTTGAATCAGTATGGTCTGCTGACATGGTCCCGCAAGTGGCATCGTAAGGACCCGATTCTGAGTATTTTTTTCAGCGTTCGACTTAGGAGCTTAAGTTGAGTAATCCAGATTTTCAAGTTTTATTTTTTTACGTTAAATCTGTTCTGATCGCCCGCAAATGACCTATCTATCTTGAATCAGTATAGTCTGCTGCCGTTGTCCTGCAGGTGGCATCGTAAGGACCCGATTCTGAATATTTTTTTCAGCCGTCGCCTTAGGAGCGTAAGTTGAGTTATTCAGATTTTCAAGTTTTATTTTTTTCCGGTTAATCTGTTTTGATCGCCCGCAAATGACCTATCTGTCTTGAATCAGTATAGTATGCTGACGTTGTCCTGCTAGTGGCATCGTAAGGACCCGATTCTGAGTATTTTTTTCAGCCGTCGACGTAGGAGCGTAAGTTGAGTAATTGAGATTTTCAAGTTTTATTTTTTTCCGGCAAATCTGTTTCGAACGCCCGCAAATGGCCTATCTATCTTTAATCAGTATAGTCTGCTGACGTTGTCCTGCTAGTGGCATCGTAAGGACCCGATTCTGTGTATTTTTTTCAGCCTGCGACTTAGTAGCATAATTTGAGTAATTCAGATTTTCAAGTTTTATTTTTTTACGTTAAATCTGTTTTGAACGCCCGCAAATGACCTATCTATCTTGAATCAGTATTGTCTGCTGACGTTGTCCTGCAAGCGGCATCGTAAGGACCCGATTCTGAGTATTTTTTTCAGCGTTCGACTTAGTAGCATAATTTGAGTAATTCAGATTTTCAAGTTTTATTTTTTTCCGGCAAATCTGTTTCGAACGCCCGCAAATGGCCTATATATCTTGAATCAGTATAGTATGTTGACATAGTCCTGCAAGTGGCATCGTAAGGACCCGATTCTGAGTATTTTTTTCAGCCGTCGACTTAGCAGCGTAAGTTGAGTTATTCAGATTTTCAAGTTTTATTTTTTTCTGGTAAATCTGTTTCGAAAGCCCGCAAATGACCTATCTATCTTGAATCAGCATGATCATCTGACATCGTCCTGTAAAAGGCATCGTAAGGACCCGATTCTGAGTATTTTTTTCAGCGGTCGACTTAGGAGCATAATTTGAGTAATTCAGATTTTCAAGTTTTATTTTTTTCTGGTAAATCTGTTTCGAACGCCCGCAAATGACCTATGTATCTTGAATCAGTATAGTCTGCTGATGCAGTCCAGCAAGTGGCATCGTAAGGACCCGGTTCTGAGTATTTTTTTCAGCCTGCGACTTAGGAGCGTAATTTGAGTAATTCAGATTTTCAAGTTTTATTTTTTCCGGCAAATCTGTTTCGAACGCCCGCAAATGACCTAACTGTCTTGAATCAGTATAGTCTGTTCACGTTGTCCTGCAAGTGGCATCGTAAGGACCCGATTCTGAATATTTTTTTCAGCCGTCGCCTTAGGAGCGTAAGTTGAGTTATTCAGATTTTCAGGTTTATTTTTTCCGGCAAATCTGTTTCGAACGCCCGCAAATGACCTAATGTCTTGAATCAGTATAGTCTGCTCAAGTTGTCCTGCAAGTGGCATCGTAAGGACCCGATTCTGAATATTTTTTTCAGCCGTCGCCTTAGGAGCGTAAGTTGAGTTATTCAGATTTTCAGGTATATTTTTTCCGGCAAATCTGTATCGAACGCCCGCAAATGGCCTATATATCTTGAATCAGTATAGTCTGCCGACATAGTTCTGCAAGTGGCATCGTAAGGACCCGATTCTGAGTATTTTTTTCAGCCTGCGACTTAGGAGCGTAATTTGAGTAATTCAGATTTTCAAGTTTTATTTTTTCCGGCAAATCTGTTTCGAACGCCCGCAAATGACCTAACTGTCTTGAATCAGTATAGTCTGCTCACGTTGTCCTGCAAGTGGCATCGTAAGGACCCGATTCTGAATATTTTTTTCAGCCGTCGCCTTAGGAGCGTAAGTTGAGTTATTCAGATTTTCAAGTTTTATTTTTTTCTGGTAAATCTGTTTCGAACGCCCGCAAATGACCTATCTATCTTGAATCAGCATGATCATCTGACAACGTCCTGTAAAAGGCATCGTAAGGACCCGATTCTGAGTATTTTTTTCAGCGGTCGACTTAGGAGCATAATTTGAGTAATTCAGATTTTCAAGTTTTATTTTTTTTTGGTAAATCTGTTTCGAACGCCCGCCAATGACCTATGTATCTTGAATCAGTATAGTCTGCTGACGTAGTCCAGCAAGTGGCATCGTAAGGACCCGATTCTGAGTATTTTTTTCAGCCTGCGACTTAGGAGCGTAATTTGAGTAATTCAGATTTTCAAGTTTTATTTTTTCCGGCAAATCTGTTTCGAACGCCCGCAAATGACCTAACTGTCTTGAATCAGTATAGTCTGCTCACGTTGTCCTGCAAGTGGCATCGTAAGGACCCGATTCTGAATATTTTTTTCAGCCGTCGCCTTAGGAGCGTAAGTTGAGTTATTCAGATTTTCAGGTTTATTTTTTCCGGCAAATCTGTTTCGAACGCCCGCAAATGACCTATCTGTCTTGAATCAGTATAGTCTGCTGACGTTGTCCTGCTAGTGGCATCGTAAGGACCCGATTCTGAGTATTTTTTTCAGCCTGCGACTTAGTAGCATAATTTGAGTAATTCAGATTTTCAAGTTTTATTTTTTTACGTTAAATCTGTTTTGAACGCCCGCAAATAACCTATCTATCTTGAATCAGTATGGTCTGCTGACGTTGTCCTGCAAGTGGCATCGTAAGGACCCGATTCTGAATATTTTTTTCAGCCGTCGCCTTAGGAGCGTAAGTTGAGTTATTCAGATTTTCAGGTTTATTTTTTCCGGCAAATCTGTTTCGAACGCCCGCAAATGACCTATCTGTCTTGAATCAGTATAGTCTGCTGACGTTGTCCTGCTAGTGGCATCGTAAGGACCCGATTCTGAGTATTTTTTTCAGCCTGCGACTTAGTAGCATAATTTGAGTAATTCAGATTTTCAAGTTTTATTTTTTTACGTTAAATCTGTTTTGAACGCCCGCAAATAACCTATCTATCTTGAATCAGTATGGTCTGGTGACGTTGTCCTGCAAGTGGCATCGTAAGGACCCGATTCTGAGTATTTTTTTCAGCCTGCGACTTAGGAGCGTAATTTGAGTAATTCAGATTTTCAAGTTTTATTTTTTCCGGCAAATCTGTTTCGAACGCCCGCAAATGACCTAACTGTCTTGAATCAGTATAGTCTGCTCACGTTGTCCTGCAAGTGGCATCGTAAGGACCCGATTCTGAATATTTTTTTCAGCCGTCGCCTTAGGAGCGTAAGTTGAGTTATTCAGATTTTCAAGTTTTATTTTTTTCTGGTAAATCTGTTTCGAACGCCCGCAAATGACCTATCTATCTTGAATCAGCATGATCATCTGACAACGTCCTGTAAAAGGCATCGTAAGGACCCGATTCTGAGTATTTTTTTCAGCGGTCGACTTAGGAGCATAATTTGAGTAATTCAGATTTTCAAGTTTTATTTTTTTTTGGTAAATCTGTTTCGAACGCCCGCTAATGACCTATGTATCTTGAATCAGTATAGTCTGCTGACGTAGTCCAGCAAGTGGCATCGTAAGGACCCGATTCTGAGTATTTTTTTCAGCCTGCGACTTAGGAGCGTAATTTGAGTAATTCAGATTTTCAAGTTTTATTTTTTCCGGCAAATCTGTTTCGAACGCCCGCAAATGACCTAACTGTCTTGAATCAGTATATTCTGCTCACGTTGTCCTGCAAGTGGCATCGTAAGGACCCGATTCTGAATATTTTTTTCAGCCGTCGCCTTAGGAGCGTAAGTTGAGTTATTCAGATTTTCAGGTTTATTTTTTCCGGCAAATCTGTTTCGAACGCCCGCAAATGACCTATCTGTCTAGAATTAGTATAGTCTGCTGACGTTGTCCTGCTAGTGGCATCGTAAGGACCCGATTCTTAGTATTTTTTTCAGCCTGCGACTTAGTAGCATAATTTGAGTAATTCAGATTTTCAAGTTTTATTTTTTTACGTTAAATCTGTTTTGAACGCCCGCAAATAACCTATCTATCTTGAATCAGTATGGTCTGCTGACGTTGTCCTGCAAGTGGCATCGTAAGGACCCGATTCTGAATATTTTTTTCAGCCGTCGCCTTAGGAGCGTAAGTTGAGTTATTCAGATTTTCAGGTTTATTTTTTCCGGCAAATCTGTTTCGAACGCCCGCAAATGACCTATCTGTCTTGAATCAGTATAGTCTGCTGACGTTGTCCTGCTAGTGGCATCGTAAGGACCCGATTCTGAGTATTTTTTTCAGCCTGCGACTTAGTAGCATAATTTGAGTAATTCAGATTTTCAAGTTTTATTTTTTTACGTTAAATCTGTTTTGAACGCCCGCAAATAACCTATCTATCTTGAATCAGTATGGTCTGGTGACGTTGTCCTGCAAGTGGCATCGTAAGGACCCGATTTTGAGTATTTTTTTCAGCCGTCGCCTTAGGAGCGTAAGTTGAGTTATTCAGATTTTCAAGTTTTATTTTTTTCCAGCAAATCTGTTTTGATCACCCGCAAATGACCTATCTATCTTGAATCAGTATAGTCTTCTGACGTTGTCCTACAAGTGGCATCGTAAGGACCCGATTCTGAGTATTTTTTTCAGCCTGCGACTTAGTAGCATAATTTGAGTAATTCAGATTTTCAAATTTTATTTTTTTCTGGTAAATATGTTTCGAACGCCCGCAAATTACCTATCTATATTGAATCAGTATGGTCTGCTGACGTAGTCCTGCAAGTGGCATCATAAGGACCCGATTCTGAATATTTTTTTCAGCCGTCGCCTTAGGAGCGTAAGTTGAGTTATTCAGATTTTCAAGTTTTATTTTTTCCGGCAAATCTGTTTTGATCGCCCGCAAATTACCTATCTATCTTGAATCAGTATAGTCTGCTGACGTTGTCCCGCAAGCGGCATCGTAAGGACCCGATTCTCAGTATTTTTTTCAGCGTTCGACTTAGGAGCTTAAGTTGAGTAATCCAGATTTTCAAGTTTATTTTTTTTACGTTAAATCTGTTCTGATCGCCCGCAAATGGCCTGTCTATCTTGAATCAGAATGGTCATCTGACATCGTCCTGCAAGTGGCATCGTAAGGACCCGATTCTGAATATTTTTTTCAGCCGTCGCCTTAGGAGCGTAAGTTGAGTTATTCAGATTTTAAGGTTTATTTTTTCCGGCAAATCTGTTTCGAACGCCCGCAAATGACCTATCTGTCTTGAATCAGTATAGTCTGCTGACGTTGTCCTGCTAGTGGCATCGTAAGGACCCGATTCTGAGTATTTTTTTCAGCCTGCGACTTAGTAGCATAATTTGAGTAATTCAGATCCCAACAAAAACATAAATGTGAAATGAGAGCCAAGTTCAATATTAAGAATATGTGTTGTTGTTGACTCGCTGACAAAAGAATTGAGATCTATATGGGTGCCAAGTTCTGTGCTGTGTAGAAAATCCTGAAATTATAAAGGATTTGTCTTGGCTAGTTTTTACGTATAGGTTATTTATTATATTTGACTAGGTACGTTACTTTTCTAAAATTTGGTTTGTTGGTAAAAACTAGCCAAGACAAATCCTTTATAATTTCAGGATTTTCTACACAGCACAGAACTTGGCACCCATATAGATCTCAATTCTTTTGTCAGCGAGTCAACAACAACACATATTCTTAATATTGAACTTGGCTCTCATTTCACATTTATGTTTTTGTTGGGATATCATTACTTTTTGTACAGAAATTACTATAGTAAGTATTCTATTCATCATGAAAGCAGTTTGCCTAAGCTGAAAAGGAGACCCTCGCTAACGCGCGGTCAGTTGTCAAAAAGTTTCAGTTTTCAGATTTTTTCTTTTGTATGCGCCTAATAATCTACCTTGATGCCAAATATCAAGTTTCTAAGTCATCTAGAAGTGGGGGTTAGGTTTTTGGTCTATAAGTATTAATTTTTTTTTCTATCGAAATATCAATAATTTCAAGTTTTCAGATTTTTCCCTTTATATACACCTAATAGTCTACCTTGATACCAAATATCAAGTTTCTAAGTCATCTAGAAGTGGGTTAGGTTTTTGGTCTATAAGTATTAATTATTTTTTTTCCATCGAAATATCAATAATTTCCAGTTTTCAGATTTTTTCCTTTATATACACCTAATAGTCTATCTTGATGCCAAATATCAAGTTTCTAAGTCATCTAGAAGTGGGTTAGGTTTTTGGTCTATAAGTATTAATTATTATTTTTTCCATCGAAATATCAATAATTTCCAGTTTTCAGATTCTTCCCTTTATATACACCTAACAGTCTACCTTGATGCCAAATATCAAGTTTCTAAGTCATCTAAAAGTGGGTTAGGTTTTTGGTCTATAAGTATTAATTATTATTTTTTCCATCGAAATATCAATAATTTCCAGTTTTCAGATTTTTCCCTTTACATACACCTAACAGTCTACCTTGATGCCAAATATCAAGTTTCTAAGTCATCTAGAAGTGGGTTAGGTTTTTGGTCTATAAGTATTATTTTTTTTTTTCCATCGAAATATCAATAATTTCCTGTTTTCAGATTTTTCCCTTTATACACAACTAATAGTCTACCTTCATGCCAAATATCAAGTTTCTAAGTAATCTAGAAGTGGGTTAGGATTTTGGTCTATAAGTATTAATAATTTTTTTTCCATCGAAATATCAATAATTTCCAGTTTTCAGATTTTTCCCTCTATATACACCTAATAGTCTACCTTGGTGCCAAATTTCAAGTTTCTAGGTCATCTGGAAGTGGGTTAGGTTTGTGATCTATATGTCAGTCAGTCACAAAAATGCCGGTTTTTACACGTTGATTTATCAATAACTGTATGAGCTATTTTTATGAAATTTTGTATTTTGGACAAGCTAAGGGGCTTGAATACATGTGCCAAATTTCATTTGTGTAGGTTAAGTAGGTTTCAAGTTGTGAAGGGGTCAAAAGTAGCTCGAAATGGTTCGTGTAATATTACACACGGTTGCTGCGTCGCCAGTTCCTTTTTCTTTGAACTTGGCTGGACACGCTACCGCGTGTCTAGATTTTCAAGTTTTATTTTTTTACGTTAAATCTGTTTTGAACGCCCGCAAATAACTTATCTATCTTGAATCAGTATGGTCTGGTGACGTTGTCCTGCAAGTGGCATCGTAAGGACCCGATTTTGAGTATTTTTTTCAGCCGTCGCCTTAGGAGCGTAAGTTGAGTTATTCAGATTTTCAAGTTTTATTTTTTTCCAGCAAATCTGTTTTGATCACCCGCAAATGACCTATCTATCTTGAATCAGTATGGTCTGCTGACGTAGTCCTGCAAGTGGCATCGTAAGGACCCGATTCTGAATATTTTTTTCAGCCGTCGCCTTAGGAGCGTAAGTTGAGTTATTCAGATTTTCAAGTTTTATTTTTTCCGGCAAATCTGTTTTGATCGCCCGCAAATTACCTATCTATCTTGAATCAGTATAGTCTGCTGACGTTGTCCCACAAGCGGCATCGTAAGGACCCGATTCTCAGTATTTTTTTCAGCGTTCGACTTAGGAGCTTAAGTTGAGTAATCCAGATTTTCAAGTTTAATTTTTTTACGTTAAATCTGTTCTGATCGCCCGCAAATGGCCTGTCTATCTTGAATCAGAATGATCATCTGACATCGTCCTGCAAAGCGCATCGTAAGGACCCGATTCTGACTATTTTTTTCAGCCGTCGACTTAGGAGCGTAAGTTGAGTTATTCAGATTTTCAAGTTTTATTTTTTCCAGCAAATCTGTTGCGAACGCCCGCAAATGACCTATCTTTCTTGAATCAGTATAGTCTGCTGACGTTGTCCTGCAAGTGGCATCGTAAGGACCCGATTCTGAGTATTTTTTTAGCCATCGACTTAGGAGCATAATTTGAGTAATTCAGATTTTCAAATTTTATTTTTTTCTGGTAAATCTGTTTCGAACGCCCGCAAATGACCTATCCATCTTGAATCAGCATGATCATCTGACAACGTCCTGTAAAAGGCATCGTAAGGACCCGATTCTGAGTATTTTTTTCAGCGGTCGACTTAGGAGCATAATTTGAGTAATTCAGATTTTCAAGTTTTATTTTTTTCTGGTAAATCTGTTTCGAACGCCCGCAAATGACCTATGTATCTTGAATCAGTATAGTCTGCTGACGTAGTCCAGCAAGTGGCATCGTAAGGACCCGATTCTGAGTATTTTTTTCAGCCTGCGACTTAGGAGCGTAATTTGAGTAATTCAGATTTTCAAGTTTTATTTTTTCCGGCAAATCTGTTTCGAACGCCCGCAAATGACCTAACTGTCTTGAATCAGTATAGTCTGCTCACGTTGTCCTGCAAGTGGCATCGTAAGGACCCGATTCTGAATATTTTTTTCAGCCGTCGACTTAGGAGCGTAAGTTGAGTTATTCAGATTTTCAGGTTTATTTTTTCCGGCAAATCTGTTTCGAACGCCCGCAAATGACCTATCTGTCTTGAATCAGTATAGTCTGCTGACGTTGTCCTGCTAGTGGCATCGTAAGGACCCGATTCTGAGTATTTTTTTCAGCCTGCGACTTAGTAGCATAATTTGAGTAATTCAGATTTTCAAGTTTTATTTTTTTACGTTAAATCTGTTTTGAACGCCCGCAAATAACCTATCTATCTTGAATCAGTATGGTCTGGTGACGTTGTTCTGCAAGTGGCATCGTAAGGACCCGATTTTGAGTATTTTTTTCAGCCGTCGCCTTAGGAGCGTAAGTTGAGTTATTCAGATTTTCAAGTTTTATTTTTTTCCAGCAAATCTGTTTTGATCACCCGCAAATGACCTATCTATCTTGAATCAGTATAGTCTTCTGACGTTGTCCTGCAAGTGGCATCGTAAGGACCCGATTCTGAGTATTTTTTTCAGCCTGCGACTTAGTAGCATAATTTGAGTAATTCAGATTTTCAAATTTTATTTTTTTCTGGTAAATATGTTTCGAACGCCCGCAAATTACCTATCTATCTTGAATCAGTATGGTCTGCTGACGTTGTCCTGCAAGTGGCATCGTAAGGACCCGATTCTGAATATTTTTTTCAGCCGTCGCCTTAGGAGCGTAAGTTGAGTTATTCAGATTTTCAAGTTTTATTTTTTCCAGCAAATCTGTTGCGAACGCCCGCAAATGACCTATCTATCTTGAATCAGTATAGTCTGCTGACGTTGTCCTGCAAGTGGCATCGTAAGGACCCGATTCTGAGTATTTTTTTAGCCGTCGACTTAGGAGCATAATTTGAGTAATTCAGATTTT
Organism: Cydia splendana; assembly: GCF_910591565.1. Taxonomy (NCBI): domain Eukaryota; kingdom Metazoa; phylum Arthropoda; class Insecta; order Lepidoptera; family Tortricidae; genus Cydia; species Cydia splendana. The sequence continues at coordinate 48,190 of NW_026946836.1, read as the reverse complement.
CAAATTTTATTTTTTTCTGGTAAATATGTTTCGAACGCCCGCAAATGACCTATCTATCTTGAATCAGTATGGTCTGCTGACGTTGTCCTGCAAGTGGCATCGTAAGGACCCGATTCTGAGTATTTTTTTTCAGCCGTCGACTTAGGAGCATAATTTGAGTAATTCAGATTTTCAAGTTTTATTTTTTTCCGGTAAATCTGTTTTGATCGCCCGCAAATTACCTGTCAATCGTGAATCAGCGTGATCTGCTGACGTAATTTTGCAAGTGGCATCGTAAGGATCCGATTCTGACTATTTTTTTCAGCCGTCGACTTAGGCACATTACTTGCCTCGGCTGGCCCATATATATGAATTTTTCGATTTTATTTTTTTATGGCAAATCTAATGAGATCCTAACGATTTTAATGCCTGAACAAACGTGAACTAACGTCGCTCGATGACTTCACATGGTTAGTTTGGCTGATTTCGGGGTAGGGTGGCTAGCGTGAAGACAGCCACCCTTTTGTTTTTTAAAAAAAATGATGTTAGAATCGGGTCCTTACGATTTTACCTACTGAACAAACGTGAACTAACGATGAACAAACGATATAGCTATGCCATTTGCGGGCAAACGATATGGGGTGGTCAACTTCACGAGCATTCCCGTCGCGGCGCGTTGCTAGGGTCTTCGGTACTACACAACAAACTTTAAACGATCTAAAACCCGGCAAGAAAACTATGAAATGTGAGATGAAATAACAGACGACGCCTGCTAATCCATATATGGATTGCACGCGCCGCCGTCATGTCCATATTTTGTAGGAATTGATGAAAGTATGTCATGTACCTATGTCATGTTTTATTCTAATCGAAAATGAAGTAATTTATGAAACTATAATTTAATATGTTAAAGTACTTAACTGAAATTCATTGGTAATAGTAAAATAATCTAATTATTTGTCTCGGTAATCTAGAAATAAAATATTGAATCCCATTTTTTGTAATTGATACCATAACCATATGAACTTCGTCATCACGCTGCATTTGAATTACATCAAAACATAAAAATAAATCAAATATGCTGCCTTTAAAACAATTACAAGATAAAAATCAATCTAAAAATTAAGTACACAAAAAAAGACATATGTCATTTTCTCCACAATAAAAAAATACAGAAATTTTCGGCCTCTTGGACATAAATATTATTTGTTTTTAATACAATTTTGCTTATTGGATACGTATATGGCGTGACACTAATTTTGTAAATACGTACTTCCGTAATGACTTATCTACTGTATCTACAATTCTACACTAATGAAAATATAAAGTTCTTAACAATTTTAAAAATAATTAAGTACGTTTAACACAACGACACAAAGTAAGTCCGTAATTATATTTTTATGTATAAGCATGTACTGTTCCACGTATCATAAGCATGTACCAAATGCCATGTCACCACGCACTATCGAATTCAATATCGAACAAACGCTGTTGATCCTCCTGTTCTGGAATATAGCGACCAAGACATCACCAAGGTCGACATCCACGCCCAAGGACATCAGCAACCCGGCTTTAACAACGACGACACCCATTCTTCATAGTAAATGGCAGTCCTGTACTGGTTAGTTCAGGTATTATTTAAGTTTCCGTCCATCACAGCCGATTTGTCCACTTCTTTAAATTTTATTTATTTGTGAAATGTTGACTCTTTATTTGCAGTGTCTGTTTTCACTTTCTTTAATCCACTATTGCTTCCAAACTACAAATTCACTATGTTTGTAGTTTGTATTTTAAAGTCTCACTGGCTAGCGTTTCAAAATGTTCTTTAAACAAGCGAGGTCACGCACAAATTTTACAAGAGGCCACACACGAAGTCCTTTTTCTGGCGGGCGCATCGCGCCGCCAGTGCAGCACGAGGCCGCACTGGCAGGATCGCCATATGGTGTGGGACGTTAATTAAGACAACCAATCGGTTATAAGCATGTCTTTATTCTGGATAATGTTCCTAAGTGCTAGCGTATATATAATTATGAGGCTACGTAAGAGTGTGCGTGGCTTAGCGCACACTACACTGGTCAACTTTACTGCCCCACCCTGCACATGAGCGATAGCGGGCTTTTTCAAAACTAATCGGACTTTGAGTAGCTTAGTAGCAACACCTATATATACAGAACTACTTAGAGCTCGCCCTCATAGGTGATAGAGGATCTTTTAGGAACTACATGGAGTCAACTCACTGTCAACGATCATTAATACACCCCTAACAGCTCTTTTAATAGGAACTACTCGAACTTTGAGTAGCTTAATAGCGACATCTATACATACATTTCATAATGATCCTTTCAAGTGGATCTATTTGGAATGACTTAGATCTCACCCTCATAATCGATAGCGGATTTTTCTAGAACTAACTCACTACTGCATACAAAGTAGCGCGTTCTGGCGGAAGAGTTTTGGTCTGGTACGCATTGACACTGATCCAAAACAGAACATCCATATCTCAAATTTTAAACATACACAGTAATAATTCGACAATAATAATTCGACAAATACAAACACAGTAATAATTCAACAAAGTTATTAGACACATTTTGCAGTTGGTTTTCATACCTCTACATACTATTGTTCATAGTGATCAGCTTTTACTAATACACAATCTCACCTTAACCCTTAAACAGGTAGTGTATCTATAAGTACCACATAGCAATGTTTTTTTTTTGGCGAGCTGAGTAAATACAACGACCGTAAAATGTCATTGCCGTAAAGTCTATTAAGTGGGTCATATCGGAACGTAAAAAAATTACAGGTGTCAAAGCAAATTTCTTTGACAATTTAGTTGTCAAGTTCAAATCGACAACAAATGGCAGTTTTTGTACGTTTCTGTTTCTTATTTTGTTTTGTATTTTTATGGTAGATTATTAGATGATGTATGTGTAGTAAGTTATAACTTTCCTTAGTTATTGTTTTCTGATAAAATATTCGATCTAAAAGTTTGTGGTTCATATGAACCCTCTGCCCGTCTGGGGCACGTTCGAGTGGTTTATAAGTGGCCTCTGCCCTGCAGGGAGTTTACATGACATTTAAGGGTAAGATTTATTACTATAAATGAACCCTCATAGTACAAAAGTAATATATTTTCCTTTGGTTTTTAAATTAAATATTTATTCAACGGTCAATCTTACGAGCCACGATATCCATGCGAGCCAAGAAAGTGCTGCACGGTGGTTCGGCTTGTATGGAGAAAGTGTCAAAAATCGTTTTCTCCGAAAGTATCAAAGGTACCTTCAAAATAAAAATACCTTCGTGTTTGTTGTTTTAAGATCTAACAAAAACAGTGATTAGAAGTTTTACTTTGTATATTATGTCATTTAAAAAACTCAAACTGATAACAAAATAATATGCGGAATACACACAATTTTAAAGCCTTATAAAAATACAATTTAAAAATATATTACAACGTATTCTTCAACAGTATAATAATACTAATATGTAATATTAATTATAATGTAAAAAATCTATATTTAAAATCAGAACTTATATATTTACAGAGATACAAATATCGTACAAATTATGCAACACAAAATATTCCACGTCATGTCTCAGTCATCTTAAAAAACTAAATTAGACTAACTAATACTTAAAATTAACCTAAAATATATTTTAACCATCTAAATAACTAAGTACACATTGTGATAACGATTATTTTTTCTTCTTAGGTAGTTTCCTAAGGCCCATAATCATAGGGTCCAAATTTACTAGGAGACGATTTAAATGATCCGTATTCGTCTTGGTGCGTGACATCTGACAACTGCTTAATTTTTTTTTGTGGACTCGGCAGCTTCTTCTGAAAGCTCTCCTATTGGTAACATCACGTGGTCAATCACTGTAGCTCCATGAATGAAGACTTTATGAACAGAAGCTGGCATATAGTACCATCCATATTCTTCTATAAGTTGCCGGGCTGTTTCTAACGCATAGTCATTATATTTCTCGGAATTTATTTTGTACCCGGAATTAATACACTTCAAAATTGTACCTCTTCTATCAACAAGCTCTTTTTAATGCCAGTTATCTCAGCTGAAACAGCAGAATTTTCAAATAAACCTGCGTGCCGTATTTCCATCATTGGATGTTCCAATCGCCCTCAGCTGATCGTTTTTTTTCGTTTGCAATACTATGATGGTAACACTGGATTATTTTTGCTACTAATAATCTTTTGTATCAATTCATATTTGATGCTTTGTTAATTTTGCCTCCATTAATAAGATAAAACCTCATCTACATTCACCTCACTCCGAATACTGCAGGGTTGAAATAAATATCAACTAAAAGAACTGTGAAAGTTCAGCTAATCTTCTACGTTTGTTTCGGTTACTGTACGAGTCATAATCTTTTTTTGGTCGAATTTTGAAGAATTATCACACTTATTATCTAACACTAAAACACTTGCTGTTGACGAGGTCGTACCTATATGTATGTCTACGGCTTCTACATTATTTAACCACTCATGATATTTAGCAATAACTTTATCCCTATTTCTAGTCTCTTTCTTCCAAAATGTTAATAAACTTCTACTTAAATTATTAAGGCTATTATGTAGACTGCTAACATTAATGTTTTTTGCCTCTTCAGGTGCTGCTGCACTAGTACCTATTTAGAGAATATTGCGTGCCCTGTCCATTATTATGAATCATCGGTAGCGCACCACAATTCAAATAAGTGCATCCTCGAAAACGTGCAATGAAAAAAGTACCTGAAAAGAAACAAAAATCGTTAGAAAATATAGTTCAAGATTTGTAAAAACACAACTAAATTTCGTAGCGGGTGCTACGAAATTCGTAGAGGGCTTATAGCCTTCAAGGTCGCAGGGTTGCGCAAACAAAGTATAATGATCCCATAACTATGCTTTATGGGCAATACGATGCATATAGTGTCATTACTGGCATGTGGCCGCACAGTTTTGAAAGCTACCGTGAATACCTCTTAGTATGAAATAACTTGGTAACATTAAGAGGTCACGTAGACCCCAAGCTAATCGATCTTATTAAATAAATAACATGCTATTAATAAAAAATAATAATAATACATACCTTTGTTTACAACTTCCATAATGACGCAGTTGATAAAAAATAAAGAATTTCGAAATATGTGCCGTAAACAAACTTTAACTTGACCATGTCACTGCTAACGCTAATTACGCGTGGTCGATGTGCTCACTTCGAGGGTCCGAAAATTAGTGATCTACTTAAATAATTTAGAAACTATATAAAGTCGCAGGGAGTATGGCTATTAGTTAATAATTTGCCTTAGATAATCTTTACCCAAGTCACTAGACTTATGGCCTACTACGGAGCCACTGTGTGCTGGCAGTTAGTGCATTTTGTGACGCAAGTGTAAATGTGATGTGCACATGACTTACCCTTAAAACTACTCTGTATGGCTAACACGGCAGTGGCCATATAAGGACCATGTAGCACCATTGGTAACGAGCAGTGGGCATATAAAAACCACCGGGTTTTTTTTATTGAATAATAAAAAAAGTCATTTATTGTCGCAAACAAAACTTACAGCAACAAATCGAACAAAGAGAAAACAAAAAAAAAAGGTTACAGGTTACACAATAAGGTTAAAGTCCAATAGGGTTGTTGTCTGTACCTACCTATATAAAATATAGAATATATGTAATATATTTAATTATAACGAGATATACAAAGAGAAGGTAATTTGAACGTGACGTCGTGTCGTGTGTGCGTTCATATACATAGTTCATGTATATATACATTACGGGTAATAAAAAAAATCAAGAAATTACTTTTCTTTTTAAGCTATTACCTACCCGAATCAGTAATCAAAAGTAAAAAATGCGTCAGGCCTGTTTAAGGGTTAAGGGGCTGTCCGCGGTTTTCATAGATTTTTGACAAGTTTTGAGCCGTTACTCCCTACAGATAGAATTATAACACAAACGGCTATCGGTTCTTCAATCTTTTATATCCATTCTTGTCTACCGGAGTTTGAAAGAAATGAACACCTATTTTTTTATGATTTTTTTAAACATTGTCTAAAATAGTACATTTCGATGCTAGTGCGGAAGGTATGTCATTACTTCACGAGTACCGAGATATCTTGCCACGAGCCGCAGGCGAGTGGGAAGACTCGGGACGAGTGAAGAATGACATTTCCGCACGTGTATCGAACGACGTTTTTTAATACAGTTGCGAAAAAATAAGTAAAACATTGTTAATCGTACACTAAACAAAAGTGGTAACAGTGACAGCTCACTTAGACGTCGTCTTTAAGTATATTATATCTATGGGCGTTTGGCAGCTATTCCGTTCCATTCAGACAACTTATTAAGAACGGAATTTTCAATATTCAATATTAAAAAATAAACGTGTTATAATGATGAAGAGGTAAGTATTAAAATATGAAATATGTATATTTTTCATATTTTTACATTAACAGTAGGTTTTTATGCTGATTACGACGTTTAAAGGAAACTAATATTAACACTCATCAATAAGTAGTCGTGAATTGGAACAAGTATACATTTAAAAAAAATTGGAAAAGTAAAAAGCACTAGTTCGAGATAACCAACTTTCCGCACGCTAAACAGCTACGTAAAGTAGCACTTTTTGAGCAACTGTATTAAAAAACACTTTTTCGCAACTCGATTTAGGCGCCATATTTAGGCTAGTCTTGGACGTCTCTAAAAACTGATCAGAGATTTTAATTCTTAAACTAATTAACACAAAACAAGGTTTTTGGTCTGAAATTGTTCAACTTTGATGCCAAATATCTCGAAGACAATTAACTTTGAAGTAAATATGACATACTATATTGCTTAAAGCCGTTGCTTTTAATATGATAAGCTACAAAAAAACATTTGAAAACTAAGGGATTCAGATCGAGGGTCATTGGCGCCAGGGAGCCCCTTAACAAGGAATTTTGAAAAACCAACATTTGCATTTTTTATGTAGTTGGGAAACTGATAGCAAACCCGCTTCCCATACTTGCATCGGGACATTATAAAATACCTATCGGGACATTATAAAATACCTAAATGATTGGTAAATCAATAAATAGTCATTTACTATTAAACTTTTTTTATTTCGGTATCCACATACTCATACTCATACTCATACTCATAATCTTTATTGCATATCACATTGTATCTTAACCTATTAGATAGAATTGTGTACAACATGACACCCTGTAGGGCACAGCAAACAGTTTATTCAAGAGGAGATCGAGTTTTTTGTACAAGATAATAAGATTATATTAGTGTTATTTATTGTATAGGTTGCTTAAGCAACAGATTTCGTCAGCGCATCGCGCTGATCCACGCAGATCAATCTAGGGCATAAGCCACACAAGTAACAATTTGTGGTTCTATAGTAGTCGATAGAACGTTTCCCAAATACCACCTAAGGTCCTATAAAAGACCAAAGAAGATTGTATAAAGCCGAAATGGCGCATCTTATGTGCCATTCAGTGATATAGTAGACCTGTAGCAGTATCAGTCGTGACGTTTTAGGTCTATAAAAGTGATGTGATGATCACTTTTGTGCTAATTTGTTGTCAGTAACGCCATTATAGTGTTAATTTATACTATAGTGGCATTTGAGATTCCATTATAGTGCTTGTTTTATACTATAGTAGTATTTGAAATTGTATTATAGTGCTTTTTTATACTATTGTAGAATTCATAGTTCCTTTACTACGAAATTTGCTATCAAGTTTTCCATCAACAACTGTTGTGAATGGTTTTGTTGTGTGTTTACTTCACAAAAACGGTACTAAGTAAAATGGTGATAAGTAAAGACTTTATATTAATATGCGCCATTTAGATGTCGAATAATTCGGTCCTTAGTGCAAAAAGTATATGGGACGGAAGTTTTACCGTTAGAATAGTATTAGTTTCATGAGGAATTTTAAATGCCCCCTCGATTTATTTATGTTTTTAATAAAATAATTTAATAAAATATTATGATATTCACCATAGTTACTACTATACAGCCAAGAAGTAAATCCGACGCTTTTATAGGCTAACTATAGAACTTACGACGAAATATTCACCGCCATCATGATTAAAATTAGGGTTCCAAAAGAATTTTGCTGTGACCCAGTTACACCTACAAACTCTTTAGAAAGATATAGGATTTTTTTTTAAATTAGATGTAGTCATTACTGTTGTTTCCTTTTTCAGTGTGATTGGTAAAAAAAATGTGCTAATAATGGATGTCGATAAATATCTAAACCGTCACGATTTTATGCTTGTATTAAATCATTGATGATTTAATACAAGCATAAAATTCATTGATGAAGGGGCAGACCTCCGGCCTCTTGGTGGTCCACTGTCAAAAGAGACCTGAAGACGCAAAATATCCCACCACTGACAACACGGGACAGATTGTCCTGGCGCAGACGCACAAGAAGGCCTGACCCCAAATGAAGTTGGGAATAGGGCAGGATGATGATGATGATGATTAAATCATTGATGATACATCTCACCTACAGTCACTAATATCACTGGGGTCTTTTTTATCAATTCATTAAAATATAAAAATATTTTGTACGGAACCACATTATGTGGCTTAGGCCTGAACTTATATAAGCAAGATATAAGTAGCCATTACAGATCAAATTTATCATTTACAAGTAGTCGTTTTCTACCTTATGTATCTAACTCGGTTTATAAAAGACATAAAAACTCAACTATAACGCTGTTGTCTTTTAAAAGAAAAAACAAAACCACTATACAACAGTTTTGTGATATAAAAGAGTCATTGTGACGTTTACAGCGATGAGATATAATAGGGATTTAAAAACTACTAAAGCGCTTTTTAACGCTAAAAATATGTCCTAAAAACGCTACTATAGAGCAAAACAGTTCTATAATAGTGTTCATATGACTACTAAAGTATTATGTACTATAGCAGTGATCTCTAAAGCCACTATATCCTGAAATCGTTGTATAGCTGGGTTTTTGTCACTGTTAGAACACAAAACTATAGCGGCTAGCAGGGAACCTTAATAGCGCAAACTACTAAAGTATTATGTACTATAGCAGTGATCTCTAAAGCCACTATATCCTAAAATCGTTGTATAGTTGGGTTTTTGTCACTGTTAAAACACAAAACTATAGCGGCTTGGCAGGGAACCTTAATAGCGCAAATTAGTTGCATAAAAGTGATTCCAAATACGATTATACAGTAATATTGCTCTATAGTGGTTATATTTGAACCTGTTATAGTACACGCCTATAACGGCTCTATAAAATGATGAAATAAACCTTTACATCAATTGCTTATAGAATATATTAGCTGTATAAGCCTATAGAGCAAAAAGGTGTTGCCAAGCGCTTTTATACGACAGGTGGTCACCTCTGAAACCTTAATACGACGTCTATACAAGCTTTTAGCGATAAAAACTAAAATTATAGGACTAAAATGTTACTTGGGCAGCAGAAACATATTGTCTTAGTTGCACTTTACACGGATGGAATACAAATAAGATTTACATATGTGTGCTATAGGTAAAGTTGTGTATGTAAAGAAATGCAAATTGTAAATAAATCAGATACCAATTGTCCGTTGGTGTTTCACTACCTCTATACCCAAAAAACCTCAGCTTGCTCAGGGCGACACTCTGAGAGTAGAGGCTCCCATCCACCACCTTTTTACAGGAACCCTTGCTGTGGCATAAGATTCCATATCGTTTCAGTCCATTTAGTAATCCAGGTACTTGGCCTTAGCGTGTGGCTGTACATATGGTCCTTCGAGCCGGATATCCCTTAAGGATAACATTCCTATGAGTACAAGGTAACTTAAGGGGTGTCTGTTGAGTCGGTGATATTGACAGCCAACCAGTCAGTGGTATCGACTATTAAATTCACCCTCCACCACTAGGTACGTTATACACCGCGACCTTGTTAACATTGTCCTCTCACGGTTAGGTATAAAATAATTTGGTAGGGTTTGACTGACAAACTTACAACATGGACGCTGTCAAACTCAACGAACTTCTGAAGAACCAAGAAGAATTAGGAGGAGGACTTAAGACCTTGTTGACGAATATGAAAAAGGATTCGGCAAACAGGAAGACACATAAGTACATCATGGACAGGAGGGCGATGCTTAACGGAATTAAAACACAAATCGAGGAAAACCACGCCCGACTTAAGCCGGAAGACCGGTTAGCCACCCACACCTACATGACCAGCTACTACGGTAGCCTCCAGAGCATCTATGAAGAAGCCACAGCCTACCTAGACAAGTGTGAAGAAGCGTTGATGGAAGTTAGCCAAGGCGGGTCTACGGGGTTCAAGTTTGTAGACAGCCAGGAAGTTTCGCCAAAGCTAGGGATGCAGAAGTGGCGCATATCCCAGCTCGTTAAGAAGTTAGCCGCAGCCAGGCAAGCCATTACTGAAAACAAGCCAATCTGGTTCCTGCAAACAACTCTCCAAGCCATCCAGAAACAGTGGGAAACTGTAGAAGAGGAGCATTTGGGACTATGCGTAGAAGGAAGTTCATTTAGTGACGAATATTTCACGAAAGAGGGTTTTGAAGGATGCCAAAAAGATGTTGAAGACACGTCGTACCAACTACAAGCTAGAATTAACGAGTCAGCCGAGCCCGCCATCGCACGTAGTTCCACCGAAACCAGAAAACGGGCCAACTTGCCAAAGATCACCATCCCGATATTCACGGGGGAATACGAATCCTGGTACTCATTCCAGAATTTATTTAAAAATCTTATCCACAACGACGCTACGTTATCAAACACAGAGAAAATGCAATATTTAAAAACACATTTAAAAGGAGAGCCTGCAAAAATGATTCAACAATTGAGCATTAGCGAAAACAATTACGACACCGCGTGGGAATTGTTGCCGCAGCGTTATGAGAATGAACGACTAATCAGTTCGAAGTTTATTGACAAGTTGCTTGACTTACCTACAATAGAACGGCCTAGCGCTGTTAAAATAAAAAACATGTTTGATACAATAAAGGAGAGCTTAGCCGCATTAACGAACCAAGGAGTGAATACGTCACACTGGGATCCGATTTTAACTCGTATCATCAGTCGAAAATGGGACGCTGAGACCAATAGCATTTATGAACTAGCCTTGGAAATACCAAACAAAAATCAGAGTTTAACCGAAATGATGGGATTCATGGAAAAAAGATTTAAATGTTTGGAAACTGCAACCCAGATCACTTCCGCACAGACACCGAAAGGGAATGGAATTACTACTTTGCAGACTGTACAGGCAGACAAAGCACACGGCCAAAAATACTGGTACTGTCAGAATGAGGACCACAAGATTTACTCTTGCGCAAAGTTTAAATTGCTAAGTATTCCCGAGCGCCTTAAGGTTCGAGACCGAAAAAAATGTTACAATTGCATAAATCATGACTCGGCAGAGAAATGTAACAGTACAATGTTATGTCAATTTTGCAACAAACCCCATCACTCGATGATTCATCAAGCCCAGGTCCAATGATACGAGAACAACCAACCAACAACCAACCAACTAACCAACCAACCAACCAACCAACCAACCACCAACCAACCAACCACCAACCAACCAACCAACCAACCAACCAACCCACCAACCAACCAACCAACCAACGTTCTCAAGACAAGCCAACTTTTCATTAAATACAAACGAAACAATCAATCAAATAGAAGATATAACCAGAGATGAGGAAGTTCTTGACAGCTGCTCCAGAGACATTTAAACATCTCACTAGTAACGAGAATTTACTCCAAAAACAATTAGACAATACAATTTGGAAACAGATACAAAGTAACTCAGTAGCAATTAGTTTCGGTTCGTCGTTAGCAGTCTTTATTCTAATAATACTAACAGTTTGTTATGGTGCACAGGTCCTATTACACATTCGTACCTGCACAACCAGCCAGCGGTCTGCTCCACTGTCCGTGGCGCCCAGGCTGACGCAACTAGGAACAAAAAAAGGTTTTGTATGGACTATAGTGACCTAGCCATAGCCAAAAAAACAAAATAAAACGTCAGTGCTATTCATCTGTCATGTCAACTGTCAGCCACATTGCTTTGTTGCTTGGCATGGCGGTTCGTAGGTTTTACTTACGTATTTCTTGCAATTTATTTTTTAAAAGCCTTCGTTATTTTCCAAAACAGTCAAACGCGATAAGAACATACAGTGAGTCTATAGATTTTGTTTAAATGCCACCGAAAACTAAGTTGTTTCAGTGAGAAATATGTGGAAATTGATACACTCGCGAAAATCGCAAAAAAGGAAGTTTATGGTGAAATTTCCATTAGATGAAGACCGGTAAGTATTGCTTTAGATACTTTTAGCCTTATTTTGGTGTAGCAGGCTATAAACACATCAAAAATTAGATATTTCATATCCACTTTCATTGTGAACTAGGGATGTACTACAAGTACTGCAGCCTAATTTTTTATCAATGTAAATAGTAAATAAAATAAAATGAATTTTGAATAAAATGAATGAGTGAATTTCCTGGTAACTTGCATACAACATGACTATAATTATTTCTCCGAATATTTTTAGTGGAAAATTATCTATCATCTGTTTATTAATGGAATGGACATTATATTATATATTTTTGGAATCTAGTAATACTGCAATGTTCTGCCGCCAGAGTGCAGCACTACCGACTCTAGAAAATTCATAGACTAACTTATACATACTCTGCCTTAAACTGTTTTTTGACAAGTTTTCACAGACTATAAATTATGACATTGATACATCAAGGCGGTTTGTTAACAAGGGCCTACCGGTAAACGCGAAAATCGAAATTTAGTTATCTTCCTCTTTATCGCTCGAATATGCAAGAGTGATAGAGAGGTTAGATAACGAAATTTCGATTTTCTTGTTTCGCGGTAGACCCCTAGATTGTGACAGATAGTGGTAGTGGCGCTACCTACGCAGAGTTTTGCGTAATATTCCCTATTATTTAAGATTTTAACCTAAAATATAAGAAAATGTATGTGTGTCTGTTTTAATTATTAAATGTTTTCAGATGCAGGCAGTGGGTCAAATAAGTTGTTATGGAAGGCTTAATTTTATTGTTCAAGAATATAATACATAAAAAAAAAATATTTAATCAAGTGAACACACATTTTCCTCTGTTACCTGTGGACCGTCGAACCGTCGGGATGTATTTTAAATTAATTATATTAAATTATTAAAAAAAATCATTTTACATATTTTTATTTTAACAAATAAAAGTCGTGTTCACATTTAAGTCCAACCATGTATTAGTCCACTCAAAGAACACTATATATTTATTTATTTAAGCCTTTTATTTCTTTAATAATACATTATAATATATACAATACAATTAAATTAAATTTAAATTATACATTTTACAATTATACAATTATTGTTGATATAAAATTTGATTATTATTCTTTTTTTTACTTTTCAACTTTTATTATTATTAAAGACCTCTCGACGAGTATAGGCCTCCTCCATTTCTCTCCACTTTTTCCTATCTTGGGCTATTCTTGTCCAGTCGTCGTTTGTAAACTTTGTAAGTTCGTCCGCCCATCTTTCTAAAGGGTGACCTCTTTTTCTTTTACCGGGGGGGCCAGCCCATGTTGAGATTCTTTTAGTCCACCTTTCTTTGTCGTGGCGTGCAACATGTCCGGCCCATCTCCATTTAAGCTTTTTGCAGTGGGTTAGAGCGTCAATGACTTTTGTCTTCCTCCTTATCTCGGTATTTCGTTGTCTGTCCCTGAGTTTTAGATTAAGAATACTGCGTTCCATGGCTCTCTGGCATGTTTCAATTTTTCTTTTTGTGTAGGTGTTGTAGATCCAAGTTTGGCTTCCATACGAGAGACAAGGTAAAAGGCATGAGTCTAAGACTTTCTTTTTTAGCTTTACGGACAGATTAGATTTTAAAACTTCTTTGTGGCCCTAGAATTTATTCCACGTCATGCTCAGCCGTCTGTTTAGTTCTTCAAGGTGTCTGTCTTTTGAGAAAGATATTTGCTTTCCTAAATATATATATTTCTGAACATATTCCAACTGCCGTTCGTCCACGAATATGGGTCTTTGAGCGCTATTAGTCATAATTTTGGTTTTTTCTATGTTAAGTTCTAGACCGATACCGCGGCTGACTGAGTTAAGTTCGCTAGTCATTTCTTCGAGTTGTGATGCACTTTCTGAAAACAACACTATGTCATCGGCGAAACGTAGGTTGTTAAGGTAATTGCCTTTAATATTTATGCCTTTCTTTGACCAGTTTAATTGTTTCATGATGCTTTGTAAAACCGTTATAAATAGAGTAGGGGACAGGGGGTCGCCCTGCCGTACGCCTCTACAAATGTCGATTTCGGGGCCGGCTCTATCCAGTTTTACTCGGCTTACGCTTTTTTCGTAGATGTTCTGTATTAGTTCTATTGTTTCCAGTGGTGTATTGCTTTCCTGTAGAGCTTTCCATATGCTTGCGTGGGAAATTGTATCGAAAGCTTTGGCATAATCTATAAATGCCAAGTACAGCGGGCGCCTTTGCTCTACATATTTCTCTATTATTTGTTCTAGGACGTATATATGATCTATTGTTGATAGAGACTTCCTGAAACCCGCCTGTTCTATTGGTTGGAATTTGTCAGTGATTTTTGATAAACGGCTTTCCAATCATGAGGCAAATAGCTTGTAGAGACACGGTTGCAAGCTTATAGGTCTATAATTGGCAATATTCGGGGGGTCGCCTTTTTTATACAGTAAAATAATGTCAGATTTGGCCCATTCAGTTGGTATTTTTCTAGAGTCTAGTATTCTATTAAAGAGCGAAGTCAAATAGGGTGTTAGTACATATTTTCGTGCTAGGATAATTTCATTTGATATATTGTCTGGGCCGCTACTTTTTCCTTTCTTTAAACTCTCTATTTTCTTGCAAATTTCCTCACTTGTAAATCTTTGAAGCATAGACGGCTGTAGAGTCATCGTATCTTCCGTGGTTCTATTTAGATGTTGGTTTGTAGAGTTGAGTTTTCTAGCATATAAATTTCTGTAGAAGTTAGTGGCAGTGTCTATTATTTTTGATCTCGAGGATATTTCGCTATCAGATGGTCTTTCTTTCACATTTGGTATCCAGGTTTTTGTCAAATTTAATTCTTTGTAACCTTTTTTCAGGCTTCCGGTGGTGGACAGGTTTTTTTCAATTATCTTCAATCGATGGGTTTCGTATTCTTCTTTAATTTTTTTATGTATTATTTTATACAGGTTACTGAGTTCATGCTTTTCTTCCTTTGTTCGTGGTTTTTTATTTTGCAGCTCTATCCTTCTATTGAGTAGTAATCTTGTATTTTCAGAAATAACACTTTTTGATTTATTGCGTAATTGATTTATGCAGCTAGTAGAATCAATGATACATTTTTTTATATTTGAGTAGTATAATTCTACATTTGCGCACGCTGATAAGTCAACATTTTCTAGATTATGTTTTAGATTTTCCACGAATAACTTTTCATCTTCTGCTGATTTTAATGTGAAATTTGCTGCGCTATACTTTGCTCTACTTTTCCTAGTTGTAGTTATATTAAGTGTACTTCTTATTAGGCGGTGGTCACTTGGAAAGTTCAGTTGATTTAAAACCTCTATGTTTGTGAACTTTTCCTTTATGTTGGACATAATATAATCTAGTTGGTATTTTGCTTCTTTAGGAGAGGTCCATGTCCACATATTCTTAGTTTTCTTGTTAAATAAACTGTTAATTATGGTAAGGTTATTTTGGAGAGCAAATTGTATTAAATTTTCGCCTCTTGCGTTCCGGTTGCCGCAACAATATCTTCCTAGTACTCTTTCTTCCTCAGGTTGTCGTTGGCCAACGCACGCGTTGAAATCACCCATTAAGATGATGTTGCTAGAGCTTTTTTCAAAAGCTTTTTGTAGCTGGTCGTAAAAGATGTTAGCCTCGTCGTCGCTTGCATTACTGGTGGGCGCATAAGCTTGTATGATCGAAATATATGTAGTATTAAATTTTAGATTCAGTGTGCATACGCGCTCTGAGATTGCAGTGAAGCTTTCTAAGTTTGTTTTAAGCTCTTTTTTTAATATAAATCCTACGCCGTGGCGGCCTTTGGTTTGGTTTGACCCTATGGTCAAAATAGCAAAGTATATGCTCGTCATCTCCCAGAATATGGTAGCCTGTTCTGCGTATCTCGGCGAGACCAATTATGTCATAGTTTATTTTCGAAATAGCATCCTTGAACTCTAGGAGACGTTCGTTTGATAGTAGAGATCTTGTGTTGTATGTGCATATATGGAGTGGTTTGAATGGAGGGTTGTGGTCGTTAGTCCCCGCGGTGACCGGCCGTATTGGGGGCTTGTGTGGAGAGGTCGCTTTATGTCAATTCTTCGTATTGGCGTGAAGTTGAGGTGATACAGTAGAGGTGTTTGGTGAGGGCGAGGGGGGAGGTTGCAATGCCTTGTCGTTATTTGGGTTTCTTATCATGTATTGTTGGATACTAGAATTTTGTCTCTTTGAAGGGTTTTTAGGAATATTTTTTCCTGGATAGCTGTTGGTGTTTTCTGGTGATTCGGATAGGTTTCTCTTGTTAGAGTTTTGGTTGCGTTTCTTGATATAATTTTGTTCACCAGGAATCACAATAAGTTTATTATATTTTATGAAAGCTTTATGTCCTTTATTCCTTTCCTCCTGTAACTGTACGCTTAATTTCTTGCGTTCTTCTAATACTTCTGGAGGGAAATCTTCTTTAATATAAAATGGTGTATCGTTGAGTTTTTTCTTATTTTTCAGTATGTTAATTTTTATGCCCAGCGTACAAAAGGTTACGACTGCGGGCCTTATTTTTTCATTGCTTTGTTTTTTTCCCAATGGCCTCACTTCCTCAATATTTGTTTCGTTATAATTTAAGTTCATGTTTTGGTTTAAAATATCTAGTACACTTCGTTGTAAGTCAAAATAGCTTCTTTCATTTTCCTCAATCCCAAAGAAAATTAGGTTTCTTTTACACTATATATAACATACGACTTAAATGTGGACTCGATTCTAACCTGATTTCGAGTACGAAATTTGTTGACAGGGGTCCATGTTTCAACCTTCCCCAATTTATCGATATCGATAAAATTCGCAAGCGTGTAGCATACTACACTATTTAAGTATGTTATGTTGGTACTATTGTTCTTTGACAGTTCTTTGTCGTACATGTTGGTAATGATTGGATAACCAAACATATACACAGACCAATCAAGTCGCTAGTATGGAAGTCCCGTCTCTTAAAACGTAGTGATTATATTCTCTTTGGCCGCCCCCGCCAGGTCGGCTCTACCGAAACCCAAGCGCCACAGAATAAACCCAACGGCCAACAGCAGCCAGTTCGAAGAAATAGAGTTACGTCCGATACAGCCGCTATAGAGCAGCTTCCCATCATCCCCGCTGCCTTCGGGAGTCGCCAGGATGTTTAAGCAACAGATTTCGTCAGCGCATCGCGCTGATCCACGCAGATCAATCTAGGGCATAAGCCAGCAGAAACATATTGTCTTAGTTGCACTTTACACGGATGGAATACAAATAAGATTTACATATGTGTGCTATAGGTAAAGTTGTGTATGTAAAGAAATGCAAATTGTAAATAAATCAGATACCAATTGTCCGTTGGTGTTTCACTACCTCTATACCCAAAAAAACTCAGCTTGCTCAGGGCGACACTCTGAGAGTAGAGGCTCCCATCCACCACCTTTTTACAGGAACCCTTGCTGTGGCATAAGACTCCTTCAGCCTTAATCGGTCGCTTGAGCCTGGGCGATCGGCAGCAAGTATCCATCCAAACCACCTTGATCCCCCCCCCCGTAGGGAATCCGTCTGTTACCGATAGGTCTCCCGGTACAGACATCCTTGTCATAGAATAAGTTAGGGCTAGGGAAGTAGGGACTCAGGCCAATAGGATCCCTTGCTATCGCCTCCCACCTTATTTTATGCAGTCTGTGTAGGCACATGCAACGCCTGACTACCGTTTGATTCCATATCGTTTCAGTCCATTTAGTAATCCAGGTACTTGGCCTTAGCTTGTAGCTGTACATAGGTGCTTTATTAATTGCAATTATTGGTCGTGAAAAAATTCATTTACAGTATAGTAATTTATTTGGTGTTATTTATTTCGTTACTAATTTTATTGAATATTTTTATTGCCATTGAGTTAGGACTTTTTGAATGTAGTTTGAGTTTTGAGGGAATAACCTGCACCAGCTTATTTTGAAACCTACTGGCGTAACGTCGGGGTATATCTGAATGTTTGGTATAAAATTGAGGGTATTTTTTTACAAACTTACATGTTTCTAAAATGTATATTGATGTTAGGGTAAGTATTTTTAGACACATACACGGAGATACACTTATTCGCAGTCCAAAAACACATAAGTTCTTTTAATGATTTTCGGGTTAATCACCTCCACGAACCACATCCCCGCGTCTTTCCAAATTAAAGTTTTCTGTTTAAGAGGCACTGAGAGGAATGATCTAATGTCGTGTTTTCTTAGCACCTCCAGCAAAAGCCCCCCCGCATGATATCCCGAGTGTAACTGAAGGATGGACCTCTCCTCCAGAAGTTCTTTGATCAGCTTCTTGAGATCGCTCCGGGCCGCCTCCCACTTGTAAATGTCCACGTCAGGTGCATAATAATATACTCCGCCTGGTACTCTCTTCCCGTCTTTTCGTGGTCACGTGACTGACACAAGCCTTTTTTTTTTTTTTTTTGATGACCCAGGGGGAATCCTTTATGGATCCCACTGGCCCGGGAGAAGCTCAGTGGGTATGTCCGACTTCCACGGACTAAACCCCCTGGGGTGTTCCGCCGCGCGCTTTGTTGGCGGGGTTACGGGAACTCGATTGTAGACCTCCGATACCCCGTCGGCGTTGCTCTTGCGAGCCCATCATTTGGGGCTGCTCTAGCAGCTTACTCCGCTGAAGGCTCCTCGGAACACTTGAGGGCCTTCCAGCTCGAAACCTCTTCAGGCGAGTGATGGAACTCCCGACCCATCACCCGCAGGTTCCCGTTAAGGCGGCATTATCCTTGCTGCGAAGGCTCTTCTCCGCCTACCTGGCCTCCTTCGGCGCTGAGGAAGCGAGTTTGCGTCGTCCTCGCGCGATCGTTCTGCGGTTTCCTTTTGTGTCAGAACGGTGACGCTAAAGGAAGCCACTGCCAACCATGCCTCCTCACTGCTGATCATACGGCGTATTAGCGCCGGCAGTGAGAGGTCTCCTCCCACAGCCGCGGCCAGGGCAGCGCGAGGCTCCGCCCATGCAGGGCATATCTCGCGCGTGTGTTGGGCCGTGTCCACGGCTCTTCCATCACAATGGTGGCACACTGTCGTCGGCTCTCTTCCCACCCTCTCACACAGGTACCAGCCGAAGCAGCCGTGCCCCGTCAGGAGCTGTGTGAGGTGGAAGGAGGGTACACCGTGCTTGCGTTCGACCCATTATTTCAGAACGGGCCGAACAGCGGCCACCAGGTCCCGGCTAGCTCCCGGGATCTCCAGACGCTCCGACCATTTTTCATAGAGCACCTCTCGTGCTTCTTCCCGCCACTTGCGAACTTCTTGAGGGGCGGGCCAGTTTTCCTCCCTCCTTACTGCTAGCACCCGCCAATAGACCGCGGACTGAACCTTGGCTTCAAGGTCCCAAGGCGGGCTCCCGGCTAGCAGGCCGGCTGCTGCGTGCGAGTTATCGCGATACGCTCTAGCCACCCTGAGAGCTATGGCCCTCTGCGGCCGACGCAATAGCACCGCACTTCGAGTTCTCAGGGTGCCCGCCCATATTGGCGCCCCGTAAAGCGCCATTGAGCGCACCACACTTATGTAAAGCCGCCTACAGGCTCCCCCTGGTCCGCCTAGATTTGGGAGGACCCGCCCAAGGGCTCCAGCTGCAGCCAGCAATTTCGGAGCCAAGCGCCGGAAATGTTCCTCGAACTTCCATTTACCATCGAGAACGAGTCCTAAGTACTTCATCGTCGACCCGACGGCAATGGAAGTTCCTCCCACGGTAATTTGGGCTCTCTCCGGTGGTTTGTTCCGAGGCCCGTGGAAGACCAGAACCTCGGATTTGTGCAGTGCGACCTCCAGACCTAGCGCCCGAATCCTGTGCACCACGTATGCAACCCCTGCTGTAGCTACATAGGCGGCCTCCCTGTAGGTCCTGCCACGGGGACTGACACAAGCCTACGTCATCATGCGACAGCGCTATATGATACAAGCCTACGTCATCATGCGACAGCGCTATATGATATTATGCGATAGCGCTATTATATAAAGTGGCAATGTTATTGTGACATAGGCTTGTGTCACTCTGGGAAGAGAAGACCATGTTTTACAACCCCCCCAAACCCCAACCCCTTGTTACTGAACCACAGCCTCACAACGAGTTCAATGACGTACTCCATTGTTAGTTTCAGATGTTTTAATTATTTTAGGATGCGTATGCGCGCCAGTTGCAGGTTGCCGGTATTGTGATCTCATTTATGATTATATAATTGGAACATAACCATACCCCGCAATCATGAATGCGGTGGGGGGGGGAAATGATCAAACGGGATATTCATATTTATCTTTCAGTAGGAGTAGCAGAGAAAGCGTTATTATTGTTTTGTCCTTGTCACAGTCTCGCATTTTTTATTCCCCACTATGAATTTAGTACGGTTTATGGTAGGTAACAAATAACCCGACCAAATTACGTAGGTTATGTTTTGGTATGTTGTCAGGACTCTTAAAACGTGTATTTAATTTCGTCACTTTGTGTTTGTTCTGTCCTCTCACGGGTGCACGCGAACGGCACGTCTATATTAAATACTACATCTAGGCTCTGACCATTCTGTTTGAAAAGATTGAAGAGTATAACCCCAACATCGCAAGGGTTTCATGACCATGTCGCATTACAGAATTACAACATTAGTAAAATCTACTGTATTTCTGAGTCCTTAGAGTTCATCATAGTCTTTAAAATAAGCTTCATTATCGGACTAAGGTTACAATACTTAATTCATGACGGCTGATATTTGATTATAATTTCATACAAAATTTTAAGGATAGTAGACCTTATTAACTCTAAACACGGTAACGTTTAATACATCAAACTCTCTCTGTCACCATTCTACGGTGTACATTGTCGAATTCTACGGTGAATGGCAAATAGTCAATTAGTCATGTTGTGACACTACATTTTGTATGGTTAGCTCAGTTTAACGTTTTTAGGATTGTCTCGAATATAGTATAGTTTTGTTCTATGGCAAGGAAGTCATTGATGTAGCAACAATATATATGACAGACATCCAGCCAATAAGAAACAAATTGAAGCTGATGGTGTTGCTACTTCAAATTAAATCCTAAATTAATGGAATAATATTAATTAAATATTTAAATCAAAAACTTAATTTATAAATACAAAATAGGTTGAAATATGTTCAAATAATTGAATATGATTTATTTCTTTCGGTTATAATTGCATATAAAATTATTCCATGAACTTCATTAGTTACTGTTATTTTGACTGTGTCATCCCAGGGACAGATAGGCTTGAGATCATTTTCCTGGTTGGTTTTCGCCCTGGATGGGCATCTTTTACATTGAACAGTGAAGCGAAATACATCATACTCTGGTAGCTTCGATCCGAGTCTTGGTTATGCGATAGCCGCTGCGCCCATGAGCCAGGAAGCTCATGCAGTAGTTATTTTTGCCACAAACATCTGCTGGCAAAACAATGTGGTTGGGAGGGAGTCACAGCTGAGAGATGAGTCCAATCTAGGAATTTCCAGCTGCTGACTGGGTGTGTTATTACGAATGTAAATTCGGTTATAATATCGGAGTATGGAAGTCTGTCCATATTCCTAAAACGTCAAGTGTGTCTGGTGAGCAGTTCGCCATGAGAGTTTCGCTCTTCTGCTGGGTGGAGGACACGACACCTTCAAGCTGAGGCCTTAGACCTTCTGTGGTGCTCTGCGGTGTCGGGACGGACTCCTGCTGCTGCAAGTCGGCTCCGGCACAGCGGAGGATGACACGTCGGGCTAGAACTGGCGGTAACATTCTTATGAGGTTGGTGTACGCTTTCCTTCTATCCTAGAAGCATTTTCCAAATTTAAAGTTAGAGAATTTAGTACAATCGTATGTGATGGCAAATGATAATTTAGGGACTAACAAACTTAGATAGGTCTGCTTGTAAATCATTGTAGAACCATTTATGGCACGACCCAGCTCTATCGTCTGACATTATTAATATAAGGTGCTTATGCTAGCTTAATGATTTACTTGTAGAACAACTGCCCGTGTTCGAAATAGAAATAGATGATGTGTCACAAAAATTAACATTTCATTTTGTATCCTTTAGTAAACCCCTGAATTGCTGATGGAAATAAGTGTTAGCACCTGTTGAGCTTTTGGTAAGATTTAGTTTGGTTAATTAAGTAACTTTAATTGTCAGTGGGTATCCTCTGGGTAAAGCCCTTGCCGGGCTAGGAAAATTCACGTGACAATTTGGCGCCCATACATTCCGTCTTGAAGCTTTTATTTCCATCATAATTCAGTTTGTATCACTGCCATCACATATAGATAAAAAAAAGTTTTGTAGTACTTGCGTTTAGGTGATAATTTTGAGCTTGTGCTTTGCTTGTGTACGCTCTGACAACTATAAAGATAGGCTTTAGCTGTTTCAAATTGAGTTTTCCTAAATTATTGCACGATATTCAGTTTATTTTGTAGAAACTTAGAAGTAAATGCTCGAATTTTCAGTTAGTTACATTTGTGCTGACGTTTTTGTCAGGAAGTAAGGTGTCAAACTTTAAGTACCATTTGGCTACTTTTAATGCATGAGATTTAGACTTAAGAGGCTGTAACTTAAGTTATTTTGCATATTTTCTGAGTATTCTAAAAATAATATGTAATTTTAGTGTATAATTTAGTACTCATGCACTATTTTATTGTAGCTGAGCTTTCATGAGTATTGCAATTGAGTTGAATTGACACTTTGTTAAGGTGAAGTTCGAGAAGCTTTTAAGCTCGTGCAGAAATTGCAAAAAAAAAAATGGGAAGTTTTGTATAAATAAGTTCAGACATTTTGACTCGAAAGTTTTTTAATAACAGTAAATACATATAGGACAGGTTATTCACACACAAATAAACTAATTCAAAAATAATTGTTATATTTTTATTAGAAAGTATAAAAAAAAAACAAATTGTGAAATTTTGGCATTTACGAACATACACTTTTACTTGGTTTTTGAACGATTTTTTAAATTGTGTTCAATTTTGGTTTTGCATTCACTGTTGTATTTTGGGTCAGGAAATTTGGTTCAATAAAGACAAGAAAATATACAGACACACAGATAAAAGGTAAAAACATAGTAAAACACACTGATTTAAACTTTCACGATTATTCACTGAGAGAAAAAACTAACAAAAACACACTTAGAATTACAAAAATAAAACTTAATCCGGGGACAAGGAGAGTCAACTAATAGGAACAAATTGACTTTTGCAATTTCCATTTAGTAGGAAATACAACTTCTATATTTGTAATTTGAAGTATGCTAGAGTAATTTCAGAAATTTGGTTTTGTTATTCCGAGAGGTGCTTTAGCAATATCGGAGGTGAGGACGTCATGGGTGAAAACTAACCGTTTAGTAATTCTAAGCGTGCTTTAGCAATATCGGAGACGATGACGTCATAGGTTTTACTAAACTGTACTGCGATTCCAAGCTAACTGTTGTTATTCTAGAGATAATGACGTCACAGGCAAAAACTAAACTGTTTGCAATTCCTCCGCCCCTAGCAAACGGGCGCCGCGAGAGCATGTCGCGCGCGTGGTAGCTACCCGTCTCTATTTCTGTCTGTATGAATAAAAAAGCATTTGGTAGTATATCTCTGTACTAAAGAGGCACTATAAAATCCTGTCGAGATATTCTACCCATTCCTTTCTTATTCATACAGTCAGCAAGAGACTAGTAGTTATTACGCGCGCAACATGCTCTCGCGGCGCACCTGTGCTAGGGAGGTTGGAATTGCAAACAGTTTAGATTTACCTTTGATGTCATTATCACTAGAATAACAACAGCTAAGCTAGCTCGAAGTTGCAGAACAATATATTCCTGTAGACCCCAACTACACAGTAGGTCGCGGGTTAATATGTCCATGGCCCACAATATATCCTAAATTTATTATTTAACTTAAGTATGTTTTAAACAAAGAAGACACGAGACACGCCCGCCCGACATCCGACACAATACTAACTCTAACCAAATGAACGTAGCAAGTAGTAAATTTTACTAAAATCACTAACATTCGTTTCGCTGTGTTGGTATTACAAAACTCGTTTAGTGATTGGTACAACAATGAACATAAACACAACAAGTCTATCTACTAAATACCAGTAAACTTTGTAATGTCGCTATAGTAACAACTGAATTGTTATTTTAAATGGGGTAATGTTATTCCCGCGAACTCGTTTTTTAGATATTACAAAACTATGTAAGTGAGACATTTACTAAAATCATAACTTGAAATCACAGATGCTTTTTTCCAAAAATCACAAACTTTACTAGTAAAAATCGGAGAATTTTAGTAGTAATAAAAATGGATTGTAACAAATACTGAACTTTGTTTAATGCTCCATTTACTAAAGTCTGTTTGCTGAAATTAGATTTAGTATTACTGAGCTGTTTGTAGAAATAAATAAATTTTACAGAAATAGTGAAACTTCCATGATTACTACTAAAACTTCATTTTTTCCCCCAGTACAGAACTGTTTATTAATTCCTGGTGGTGATTTTTCTCTCAGTGTTGAACATTATCTTAAAACTTAAATACGCGATTAAGTCCCGTTGTGTAGATTGATAATAGTAAAACACGTTGATATAACATTGTTTAATATAATTGTCAAACTACAATAGTGTCAGTTGTATTTGTAAGTCTTTTGCCATCATATTTGTTTATTTTTTGAGTTAAACTTATTATACAATGGCCACTTCTGTGCAATTTCACTCTTTGCTGCGCGATGAATTGATTTATGAAGTAAAGATCAGGTCAGAGACACCACTGTCAACTGTAGAGGGTCTTAGGAAACAGTTGAGGAATTTGGTAGGTGAATGTCGGCCAGATGAGATTTTAGACACAGATTTAAACCCGGATACAGAGTTAAGAGTCATTTCAGAGAAGTTAAATGATTTGTCATCCTTAGTAGCTAAGTTTGTTCAGTCGAAGGATAGATACTCCGGAAACAGGTCGAAGGCTCTGGGTAGTCATTTGTACTTCAGGCTTCTGCGGGGTTCAGGTGGATGAAGATCCGGGGAAGTTGGCTCAGAAGGTTGAATTCACAAACAGGCTTGACGCTTTGTTAGCACAGCTGGACAGTGTAGGGCAGGCAGGTAGCAGCTCTAGCGACAGTGTGGCAGCGGTGACTATGGTTTCACAGGCAGTCCCTACTAGGGAGCTGCAAGTTCACTGCTCCGGAGACAAGAATGTGGCTAAATGGGGAGTCAAGTTTAATGGTAACACGGATCCGAGGTCTTTCCTAGAGCGTGTCGATGAACTCAAGTTGGCTTATGGTGTGTCAGATGTGGTTTTGTTTAACTCGGCAGCTCAATTGTTTGTTGATCAGGGTTTGCCTTGGTACAGAGGTATAAAAGAACAAGTTTCTTCTTGGAATGACTTAAAAACCATTTTATTAGATGAGTTTGAGCCTGCAAACTTTGATTTTCGCCTAAGGTGTGAGATTCTTGCAAGAACACAGGATTTAGAAGAGCCAGTGCACATTTATTTTGCAATTATGTCTTGTCTTTTTGGTCGCTTGAAGAATCCATTGCCGGTGGAGGAAAAGTTGCAGATTTTGATGAATAACATTAGGCCTAGCTTCTCACAACAACTGGCATTAGTAAAGGTTGATTCTATAGCCGAGCTGAAGGATTGTTGTAGGAAATAGGAGCAAGCATCACAGCGTACGCAGTATTTTGTTGAGCCCAACAAGGCTGGTTCGGCACAGACACTTAGTAGTGATTTCGCATATAAAAGCAAGTCCAAACAGGTGAACGCTGTAGATGTTAGTAGTAGCAAGCGTTCACAAACATTTAGTAGGTCGCCAGCGAAACCATCTAAAGGCGAGATTATTTGTTATTTATGTGGTACAAAAGCTCATATAGCGAGGAATTGTCCGAACCGTCAGACACAGACAGATCGTAAATGTTAAAGTCAAAGCGCGGAAATACGTTCCGTTTCACAGACAAAAAACGATTAGGGCCGAATTGTAGCAGTATTTTTCCGGATAAATTGAGTGCTTCAATGAAAAAATTCTTGAGTTATAATTCGATTGCTACGATTCTCTTCGCACCTAGGGAAGGTGACATTCGGCCATATTTGAAACTTAAGGTGTATAATTTTGACATTTACGGTTTAGCAGACTCAGGAGCTGCAGTTTCAATTTTAGGACGGCAGTCTTATAAAGATTTTATTAAGTTTGGGTTTGAGCTCCAACGAATGGAGTCTAATACATGTAGCGTTGCAAATGGCGTCGTAGTCCGGTCACTGGGGTACATTTTTGTTCCGGTAACATTCAAAAATGTTACAAGGGTTATTCAGTTTTATGTTGTGCCCAGTATTGTGTCGGACGTTATTTTAGGCGTGGATTTCTGGCGCGCATTTAATTTAGCGCCAGAATTATTTGACAGCATCGACTACATAGAAAGAACAAACAATTATTTGAGTTTGTCCAGTATTGCAGTGCGACCGGTGAATACCATTCAGTCTTACGATAATTTAACTTCAGCACAACAGGAACTAGCCGACTCAGTGGTAGGGAAGTTCAAGGATATCTCGTTCCAGGAAAAAGGATTAGGTAAGACGTCGTTAGTCGAACACGTAATTGACACTGGCGATGCCCAGCCTATTAGAACACGACAGTATCCGCTCTCTCCTGAGAAGCGTGCAGCTTTAAGTTCCGAATTAGACCGGATGTTGAAGTTAGATGTTGTAACTCCGTGCGAAAGTCCCTGGAACAACCCGGCACTTTTGGTGAAGAAGCCAAATGGGGACTGGCGTTTTTGCCTAGAATGTAGAAAATTAAACGCGGTATCAAAAGGCGACTCGTATTCTATTCCGTACATTCCGCAAATCATAGATAGTTTGAAGGAGGCGAAGTACTTGTCGTCCATTGATTTTTTAAGCTCGTCGTTTTGGCAGATACCGCTAAATGAGAGTTCGCACGAAAAAACCAGTTTCTGTGTTCCTGGTCGTGGGTTATTTAAATTTAAAGTCATGCCTTTTGGGTTGTGTGGCGCTAGTGCGCGTCAACAACGCCTCATGGATAAACTCATTGACCACAACATGACCAGTGACATAGAGAATGGTATGGTGTTCTGTTACGTGGACGATATTGTCATATGTTCGTCAGATTTTCAGACACATCTGCTTCTTTTGAACCGTGTGTTGGAAAAGTTGAAAATGGCTAATTTAACGATAAATTTCGGCAAGTCAAAGTTCTTTAGACAATCCATTAAGTACTTGGGTCATGTCGTAGATGAATTAGGTTTAAGAACTGACCCAGAGAAGGTTTCAGCCGTTTTGAACTTTCCCATACCCACGACATCTCGTGAAGTAAAGACGTTTTTGGGCATGTGCTCTTGGCACCGTCGGTTCATAAGAAACTTCGCAAGTATAGCAGCGCCTTTAAATAAATTAACTTCGAAGGGGAAGAACGCCCCGGCCTTTCAATGGTCTGTTGAGGCCGATAACGCTTTCAACACCTTGAAGAATGCATTGGTGACAGCTCCGATTCTGGCGGTTCCAGACTTTAGCAAAGTTTTCTCCGTATAACGGCTGATGCATCTTCATATGGCGTAGGTGGCATGCTCTCACAGACTATTGATGGCCAGGAGCATCCTATTGCGTACGTTAGTCGTTCTCTGAACAAGTGTGAACGTAATTACAGCGCGACGGAAAGAGAGGCTCTTGCGGTTTTGTTTTCGGTTGAGAAGTTCCAAGCGTATTTAGGCTCGCGCCGATTTAAGGTGATTACGGATCACGCGTCACTTAAGTGGTTCATGAACCTGGAAAATCCATCGGGCAGGTTGGCACGTTGGGGTTGCAGACTGTCTCAATTTGACTTTGATATTGAGCACAGGAAGGGCTCCGACAATGTCGTACCTGATGCGCTGTCCAGGCTCATGAAGGTTGACGCCGTGGACCAAGTGAATCCTAACGACGTGACTGACGAATGGTATGACAGGACGTTTAAAGGTTGTGAAACTTTGCCGGCCAATTTCCCAAACTATAGTATTAGGGGAGGGAAATTGTACCGGTTGAGTAAAAACAAGTATAATCTTTTGCAAGAGTTTGATTGGAAGGAGGTAGTGCGCAAGGGTGATAGGAAGGCTGTTTTACACGCGAATCATTGCGAACCAACCGCGGCACATTTTGGAGTGTTTAAAACTCATAGGCGGTTGTCGTTGACATACTATTGGCCAGGGATGTACAAAGACGTTGTCGATTTCGTGAAGGCTTGCGATACCTGTGCAGCCTATAAGCACTCACAGAAAGCGACTCCAGGTCTGATAGGACAGCCAAAAGTATGTGATCGACCAATGCTAACGTTGAGCATTGATTTGGTAGGTCCTCTTCCGCGCTCTCGTGCAGGATTTACGTTTTTGTTTGTGGTTACGTGTTGCTTCTCAAAGTATACGCTTCTTTTTCCGCTTCGCCGCGCAACCAGCGCATTGGTGGCGAAGACTTTTGAGCACCATGTCATTTTGAAGCACGGTGTACCCGAAACCGTAATTAGTGATAACGGAGTTCAGTTTACGGGATCGGAATTTAGACAGTTGATGAAGCGTTATAACGTACCTAAAGTTTTTTACGGACCTCGATCGCACAGAATTTCAGGATGGCGAAACTCGCCCCGAAATACGTTAAGTGTAGAGTAAAGGCAGTGTTGTCGCCTTTAGTCTACGAGTTAGAAACGGAAGATGGTCACTGTATAGGATCATGGCACATTAAAGACTTGAAAGGCAAGGTAGCAGCTGCTGGGGTGGTGAACGGTGGACGCGCGGTCCGCGTACAGAGTACTGCTCGCCGCACCGCCACCGTTGACTGAACAACAGAGCTGGCACGCGTTGTTTGATTTGGTGAACGGTGGACGTGCGGCCCGCGTACTAACAGGGTACTGCTCGCCGCGCCGCCACCGTTGATTGAACAACAGAGCTGATACACGTTATTATGGTTGTTTGTTAGCAACAGTGTTAAATGTTGCAAAGTCATATTTAATCACCAATTGTCAGAGACGTGGCGAACAGGTATAATAACTGTTTCACCACACAGTATGAACGTGGAAGGATGCTACGAACTGAAAGGGATGAATGTATGGAGCGGCGCAACCATAGCTCAATTTACGTCAAGAGCGTTGTCTTTAATGTGAAGTTTTTTTTGCTGTCGTGCGAAGTCACGCAGGATTTAGGTGTTATGGTGCTACATGGTTTAGCCAATACGTGGCGGATTCCGTGCATGTGTGGATTGGCGTTGTTTTTTTGGTGTGAGAAGGAGAGGCTTTATTTTGTAAGGTATCGCAACGCGCGCACTGCATACCGCGGACGTTGTTTTTCGGTTTGGTTATGACTTCCGTTTATTTTTTCTCTCAGCACACGTTCACAGGCACATAACACGTAATTATAATTTAGCTAACTAGCGGTTAGTAATTTTGGATATTTTGAATTTAGTTTGGAATGCAAATTTCGTTATTAAGCTACTCTAGTTTATATTAGTAAACTTAGTAGTAGGAATTGTTTGATGTTAATGTTGCCCGGTCTAGCGGAGAAGATTTTGAGTATGCTGAACATCGGTCCTGGCAGTTGGGTTGGTTTTGCCAGCGCAACTGGGTAAAGTTGTGCTGGTAGAACCAAGGGATGGTTTACTGGATAGTTGGCGATTCCGGTGTGGATTTTTCCGGCTGTTCGGATACCACATTTTTTTTTGTATTTTGGTTGTGTGGGTTCGAGATGGAAAATTCAAAATTCATTGGTTTAGCGATTTTGGTATGTAGAGTTGTGTAGTAGGTGGTTTATTTTGGCTTTTCTGTTGGATAGGGATCTCGATCCTGCGGCAATCACTTCGGTGGTGGTTTTTTGTTTTGGGTTCTCCCATACTAAGTATGGTTGAGGTTGTTCTGTTTGTGTTTTTTTCCCTTTCTTTGTGACACATGATTTAAATTTAGATAGTCGCTGAGGACAGCGAGCGTTTTACCCTTGGTAAAACGCAACAGCGGGGAGAGGGGTATTGTGACACTACATTTTGTATGGTTAGCTCAGTTTAACGTTTTTAGGATTGTCTCGAATATAGTATAGTTTTGTTCTATGGCAAGGAAGTCATTGATGTAGCAACAATATATATGACAGGCATCCAGCCAATAAGAAACAAATTGAAGCTGATGGTGTTGCTACTTCAAATTAAATCCTAAATTGATGGAATAATATTAATTAAATATTTAAATCAAAAACTTAATTTATAAATATTACAAAATAGGTTGAAATATGTTCAAATAATTGAATATGATTTATTTCTTTCGGTTATACTTGCATATAAAATTATTCCATGAACTTCATTAGTTACTGTTATTTTGATTGTGACATCCCAGGGACAGATAGGCTTGAGATCATTTTCCTGGTTGGTTTTCGCCCTGAATGGGCATCTTTTACATTGAACAGTGAAGCGAAGTACATCATACTCTGGTAGCTTCGATCCGAGTCTTGGTTATGCGATAGCCGCTGCGCCCATGAGCCAGGAAGCTCATGCAGTAGTTATTTTTGCCACAAACATCTGCTGGCAAAACAATGTGGTTGGGAGGGAGTCACAGCTGAGAGATGAGTCCAATCTAGGAATTTCCAGCTGCTGACTGGGTGTGTTATTACGAATGTAAATTCGGTTATAATATCGGAGTATGGAAGTCTGTCCATATTCCTAAAACGTCAAGTGTGTCTGGTGAGCAGTTCGCCATGAGAGTTTCGCTCTTCTGCTGGGTGGAGGACACGACACCTTCAAGCTGAGGCCTTAGTCCTTCTGTGGTGCTCTGCGGTGTCGGGACGGACTCCTGCTGCTGCAAGTCGGCTCCGGCACAGCGGAGGATGACACGTCGGGCTTGAACTGGCGGTGACATTGTTATGAGGTTGGTGTACGCTTTCCTTCTATCCTAGAAGCTTTTTCTAAATTTAAAGTTAGAGAATTTAGTACAATCGTATGTGATGGCAAATGATAATTTAGGGACTGACAAACTTAGATAGGTCTGCTTGTAAATCATTGTAGAACCATTTATGGCACGACCCAGCTCTATCGTCTGACATTATTAATATAAGGTGCTTATGCTAGCTTAATGATTTACTTGTAGAACAACTGCCCGTGTTCGAAATAGACATAAATGATGTGTCACAAAAATTAACATTTCATTTTGTATCCTTTAGTAAACCCCTGAATTGCTGATGGAAATAAGTGTTAGCACCTGTTGAGCTTTTGGTAAGATTTAGTTTGGTTAATTAAGTAACTTTAATTGTCCGTGGGTATCCTCTGGGTAAAGCCCCTGCCGGGCTAGGAAAATTCACGTGCCAATGTCATAATAGGAAGTTTACAGTCACATACGACTTTTTGTTTTCGAACGTCACGGTCTACGTCCCAACGATCGGCAACGCGCATGTAACATCTCGAAATTGCAGGCGTCCATAGGCTACGGTGACTGCTTACTATCAGGCGGGTCGTCTGCTTGTTTGCATTTTTGCGGTTGGCAAACTACAAACTCCATACATTTGATAACCAAAAGCGACAAAAACCAACCGTAAATAAAAGAGCGCCAGTGCATAAAATAGAATTTGCAGGCGTCCATAGGCTACGGGGACTGCTTACCATCATACGGACCGTAGGTATGCTTGTTTGCTCGTCATACACGCGAATTTAGCCTGACGCCTAGTCTCACTAAGATGGCATATAGTCGAGAAATTGGATGACGTCATATTTATTCTATTCCATGACTTCTAGAATATGTTGTATTACACAAGTTTTTCCAGATTAGAATAAGTTGGCAGTCCACAAACACGCTAATTTCCCTTCCCTGTCGAGGTTTTCCTGAGGGCCTATGATGATGATGATGGTATATATCGAACCATAAATGTGTATCAATTGTCATAGCAATAACTAGAATTAATAAATAAATAATAATAAATAAATATTATAGGACAGTTTTACACAGATCGACCTAGTCCCACAGTAAGCTCAATAAGGCTTGTGTTGTGGGTACTAGACGACGATATATATAATATACACATATATATAAATACATATACACAGAAAACATCCATAACTCAGGAACAAATATTTGTGATGAACACACAAATAAATGCCCTTACCAGGATTCGAACCCGGGACCTCCTGCTTCGTAGGCAGGGTCACTACCGACTAGGCTAGGAGGCCGTTAGAATTGTACAACTTAATAATATAATATGGAAAAGATTATTTACAGAAATGAATATTTATAACTTTAACTATTGTTTACATAATTACGACTGGGCTTTCTTAAATAATAAGCAGTCTTGTCCCGATAAATTGTTTGATAATGTGATTAATATTATAATAATAACTTAATAACATATGATATGAGGGGTAAATTCTTTTGTTGGACTGGGGCAGTGGGGACAACGAACACGTAATGAAGAGGGGTCACTCATGGCTAGCATTTAACAAAATAAAACCAATCAGGGTCGGTACTTAAATCGCGAGCCTATAGACAAAATAAAGGAAAAAAAATTGTACTACTTCAAATCTACAAACAACCGTGTGTAAAAATACAAATTATATGGCTCAAATTATACAAACAAGATCGTTAAATTAAGAAATAGAAAGGTATCAACAAATACCTACACTAAATACAATAATACATCTGCAATATATAAAGAAATGTCAAATAATTTAACAAAATAAAAGGGTTAAAATAAACTAAATCACAACACGCATGACATAAAAAAATCAATGAAATGTCTAACGAATTAAGTATACAAACAAAATCTAAAAAAAAGGTACAATATCAAATTAGAATAATAATAACAAAAAAAAAACACATTTTAATGTCATAAGCTAAAGTACACCTCAAATTAAATGAATACAAAAAAAAAATATAATTGAGAAGTCCAACTTCGAGATTTTAACCCGGAACACTTGACTGTAGACAAATCATAAGAATCGCTCCTCTCGCCACGGCGCCATCGCACCTCTGTAGAAAGTCGCCGAAATACGTCCGCAGCATCTATATATATAAAACAAAGTCGTGTTTGTTCCAGCACCCATAACCCGAGAACGGCTGGACCGATTTTCATGATTTTTGATTTGTTGGATTAGTCTCGGCCCAGAATAGCAGAATAACTGTTAAAACCATTGAAAAAATTGACGAACACAAAATAATGAAAAAAAACTCATTCCCATACAAAATGTTCCTAGGTATCTTACCTGTCAAACATTTGATGTTCATCCCGTCGATACGGTAAACTCTTACCTCAAATTAAATAACGTATTTAAAAAAAGGGTTTCGAACCGACAAGATATATCCACAATATTAGGATTACGCCGTATTTGAGATTTTAAAATTGTAAAATAGTGACAGTAATGACAACGGATTGACATATTTAATGATTAAACGAACTTACCTGAAGTGAAGTTCTATCATAATTATACGAAGCGCCTCGTCCGAAGAGATTAGTAACTGAAGATATATATACATGTAGTTACGCCGGTAGGTGTCACCACTCTGCACTTAGTTTGGAGTTATTTTTAAAATTTTTATTTTTTAATAAGTGGGTATGCCTAGAATCCACCTCCTGACCGCCAGCGCTCCGTCCTTTCATTAAGTTGAGAGAAATATTTTTCATATATTGTAGTACATACATTGATTGATGTATTTTATATAAGATAGTAAGGGGATGAGCAAAGCGATGGGTGGGAGGGAGCTATGTTACTAATCTCTTCGGACGAGGCGCTTCGTATAATTATGATAGAACTTCACTTCAGGTAAGTTCGTTTAATCATTAATTATACTTCGCGCCTCGTCCTCGAGATTAGTAACTGAAGATATATATACATGTAGACTTTGAGAGTAATATTTTTCGAAAAATCATCAATCAATGACATATACATATTTATAATTATAATTATTAGACAATTTATACTATAAAATGTCATTGTATTTATGTGATACCCAAAAATTCTACAGATTTGTAGATATGTTACTATAACTATAGGATCAGGTACTATAGGCAGGATGTTAATCTTAAACACTTTTAGTACCATTATATTGCAATCATCATTTATTACATAAACGAGAAATAAATCACATAAGTGTAAACTGAAGTCGCAATTAGTCATTATACTAATTGGTACAATTATCACATTAAACGCCTACATAAGATATTGTAGGAATATATAAAAGTTGTTTATTAAATTATACAAAATTTTCATCCTATATCTATTAGCTACTTCAATTTTTCGGTAATTAAAAAGGTAATTAACCTTGAAAAATCAAGTATCCTTTTTTGCTAAACATATTCCTAATAGCTTAGCAGTTTTATACAATCAACCGATACGGGATAAGTTTGATTTGATATCTTTTTCATAATTTATTTATTTAATACAGAAAGCGCCAGAGACAGACAGTCTTCGCTATTTAAAATGGGCCTTTGGTAAAACTTTGCAAAAGTATTGGACTGTCCGCTCCACCCTGCGGTGTTTCGAATGGCGTCGACGCTGACGCCTCGCGCTTGCGCGTGCGACACGGCGGCGTGCCGCGTGCTGTGCCCGCTGAACGCCGCCGTGTCGACCCCGCACTCGCTCAGCGTGCGCTTGATCCATCGGCTGAGCGTTTGCGAGCCTACTGGCTTGTGTGGCTTTTTAGTAGCGATGAACAGGCTGTCAGATTTTCGTAAGGACTTTGTTTTATTCATGTAGCAAGAAAGCGCTTCCGCTGGACATATGGAAGGGTTTTCGCGGAAAAAGGGTAGATATATAATAGGTTGTTTACAACCAAGTCTTGATGTTTTTAAAATATCTGGAATTTTAATAGATATACATTCAGAAGTTATTTCAATGTTTTTAACATTAATTTTTGAGATTGTTTGGACTCTGTGAGCAGTAGTGAGAGCCAGCAATGTAACCGTTTTGTTTGAAAGCCTTTCAAGGTTTAGTTTATCGTTAGGAAACCAATCGCTCAAATGATTTAATACAAGATTGGTATCCCAAGTTGCATTGTACTTGGGCGTCGGAGGTCGTAGACGAAAAACGCCTTTAAAGAATCTCTGAAGCCTGTCATCATTTGATAATGTCGGACCTAAGACTAGAGATAAGGCCGATCTACAGGAGTTTAATGTACCATATTGACTACCTTCATTAAACAGATTGGTCAAAAAATAGACTACTGTTGGAATAGACGCGTCATATAGGTCGACTGAATTATTATTACAAAACTGCCACCACTTTTTAAGACAAACATCATATTGTTTTATCGTGTTTGGTGATAGGGAAGCTATCATAATGTCTAATGAGGATGGTGGTAGGCTTCTTCTCGATAGCGCGACCCGCACAATATCCCTGCAGCCAGGGTAATCGAATCGGCGTGAAGTTAGCAGCCTAAAGTTATCTGCCTATGATAACCCGACCAAATAAAGAAGTCGAGTTTTATAAATTATACAAAACAGTAAAATATACGGTTTCAAGCCTACATATCTGACCTGAGAAGATTTAGCCCTATATGGGACCGGCAACAAACTCAGAGGGACAAATCTTTTCAAAACAAGTTAAGAGCGCTCTTACAAGAAAAGTCGAAATAATGCAAAATTGATGATACTAGTCGACGAAATTCAGGACTTTGCGCTCATTATTAGAAACAATGAGTACGTGTTCCAGTAAAAGCGTCTTCTTATCTTTATAAATATCGTTGTAAATATTAGAAAATGGACTTATTAAATTAGTAATGATTTTTTTTCTGATGGTCGTTTCCGAAAAACCCCGTGAAGCACTGAATGGCGAGCTCTTATTTGGAAATGTTGAGAATTTTACTCTGCTAAACCTGGCTATTTTGTATTACTAATACCCTGTACTTTAGGCATATCAAACTATATTTTTCCTACATACCTTTGAGAAAGAGAAAATCAAAGTAAAACGAACTCGATTTTCTCTCCGAAACAAGTGTCAATTCCTACGAAAATCTACTTAATATCGAAGTCATTTTCATACTCAAGCAATCTGCAACGTTTGCTTATACTGTTGGTATACATTAGTGTTTATGAAATTCTACTATAATTTTTTGGCAATTTTTTGAAAACTACTCTATATTACCGATGACGCGCGCTGCGCCAGCTCAGTGCCGCGGCAGAGCTTGTAGAGGCAGGACGTGTGTCGGTCGGCTCCGCACATTTTCAACGGCGACGACGAGGTTTTTTATCATTGTGTGCGGCGGGCGCCGTGTAAAACGCTATACTGTGTGCGTGTAAACCGCAACGAGAGACTTTGATCCTAGCACCGTTTTTATAGTATTATAATTTATAATGGTACAGTTTAATAAACTACCGGACAGGATTAAAAATATTTGAAACGACCTGACATTCTATATGTATTTATTTGACTCAAGATAGTTTGACTCAGGGTCTGATGATGGAGCCGGAAGGTGGTCACCGGTATCAATCAACCATGCAACTAAACCACTTCGTGTTTAGGCTCGTTTTATTCATCTCAACAAGATCTTTGACACAAGATAGTACTCAGGGTCTGATGATGGAGCCGGAAGGTGGTCACCGGTACCAATCAACCATGCAACTAAACCACTTCGTGTTTGGGCTCGTTTGATTCGGCTCAACAAGATCTTTGACTTAAGATAGTACTCAGGGTCTGATGATGGAGCCGGAAGGTGGTCACCAGTACCAATCAACAATGCAACTAAACCACTTCGTGTTTAGGCTCGTTTTATTCGTCTCAACAAGATCTTTGACTTAAGATAGTACTCAGGGTCTGATGATGGAGCCGGAAGGTGGTCACCGGTACCAATCAACCATGCAACTAAACCACTTCGTGTTTGGGCTCGTTTGATTCGTCTCAACAAGATCTTTGGCACAAGATAATACTCAGGGTCTGATGATGGAGCCGGAAGGTGGTCACCGGTACCAATCAACCATGCAACTAAGCCACTTCGTGTTTAGGCTCGTTTGATTCGTCTCAACAAGATCTTTGACACAAGATAGTACTCAGGGTCTGATGATGGAGCCGGCAGGTGGTCACCGGTACCAGTCAACCATGCCACTAAACCACTTCGTGTTTAGGCTCGTTTTATTCGTTTCTATAGGATCTTTGACACAAGATAGTACTCAGGGTCTGATGTTGGAGCCGGAAGGTGGTCACCGGTACCAATCAACCATGCAACTAAACCACTTCGTGTTTAGGCTCGTTTGATTCGTCTCAACAAGATCTTTGACACAAGTTAGTACTCAGGGTCTGATGATGGAGCTGGACTGTGGCCACGGGTACCAGTCTACCATGTAACTGAACCACTTCGTGTTTGGGCTCGTTTGATTCGTCGCAATAAGATGTTTGACACAAGATACTACTCAGGGTCTGATGATGGAGCTGATGATGATAGACAGGTACCCGTCGCCACCTTCGCGCTCCATCATCAGACCCTGAGTACTACCTTGTGTCAAAGATCTTGTTGAGATGAATAAAACGTGCCTAAACACGAAATGGTTTAGTTGCATGGTTGATTGGTACCGGTGACCACCTTCCGGCTCCAACATCAGACCTTGAGTACTATCTTGTGTCAAAGATCTTGTTGAAACGAATAAAACGAGCCTAAACACGAAGTGGTTTAGTTGCATGGTTGATTGGTACCGGTGACCACCTTCCAGCTCCATCATCAGACTCTGAGTATCACCTAGTGTCAAAGATCTTGTTGAGACGAATCAAACGATCCTAAACACGATGTGGTTTAGTTGCATGGTTGATTGGTAATGGTACCTTCCAGCTCCATCATCAGACCCTGAGTACTGTCTTGTGTCAAAGATCTTGTTGAGACGAATCAAACGAGCCCAAACACGAAGTTGTTTAGTTACATGATAGACTGGTACCCGTGGCCACCTTCCAGCTCCATCATCAGACCCTGTGTATCTTCAGTGTCAAAGATCTTGTTGAGACGAATCAAACGAGCCTAATCATGTTACTACATGGTTGATTGGTATCCGTGACCACCTTAATCATCATCAGATCCTCAGTACCAGTTCGTTTTTAAACCCTCGTTGATACAAACTTTACAACCTATAGGTACCAAATGCAATGACGAAACATGTAAATAAGCGAGTAGGTACCTATAATTTCTTTCGAGTAATATACCTTCATAAGTACAAGTATGGGGCTATTCATAAATTACGTCGTTTCAAATGGGAGGAGTGGGGGGGGGGGTCTGGACATGGATGATGGTAACATGATATAGGAGGAAACAGATTCATCCGAAGCTTGATTTTTGGATGATTTGAGGGGGGGGGGGGGGGGTCAAAAATCGTCAAAAATAGATGACGTAATTTATGAACAGCCCCTATGTACATTTGCACTGCATTTAGTATTTTCGTACTTACCAAATAACAGTTTTAGAACTTTAAAAGTTAAGTACAGTTAGTGTTGTTATGGTTGATTTCAATATGCTTCGCGAAGGATCAAGAATGTTTAATCCATCATTGTAGTGCGAGTGTGGTAGAAGGGATCGGCGTACTGAGCTCGCACGGCCTGTCGCAGCGCGTAAAATACCTAAACTCGCTCAACGCCGAAATGTAATAGCGCTCTTAAAACAACACATAACACATCATTTCTTTATTTCACAAAAGTAAGCTTCTAATGAAACATAAGAAATCAAAATAACACTTGAAATAAAACACTTAGCTAAATGGTTAAAGAACGCGGGATTCTATAAGCTATCAGAATAATCCTTCAGGTATAAACCTTCAGGAACGTAGCGAGTTAGGCACGAGGTTGGCTAACGAGTAGGTCCGATCTCTAGCGCGGCCCGATCAAGAAGAACTACCAGCGGCGGAGCCTCTCCGCTCCCGCCTCAGTCAAGTTGGCAAACCTGCTCGACCAGTCTACCAACATACCGACAAAAACGCCAACTCGTGCCTACGCTCCCTCGAGAGAAACCTCTCGACGTTCCAAAGCCTTCTACCTGTCATCTCAGTTCAACAACACGCCAATAGATGGCGTTACTCTCTACGCAACTTTATTTCAACAATGCGCCAATAGACGGAGTTACTCTCTACACAACTTTATTTACTTTGTTACAACCAAATAATACGTAGCTCAACATTGCTAATCGATTTTATACAGGCGTCTAAAATAATGAACTATAACGCTGCAATACGTCTTTCTGGTGTCAGGGTACGACATATATATATAAAATTGAAAAACCAGAACGGGATAAAAAACAGGGGAAGGAGCGAGATGGCGCCTTACAAATTTCTAAAAAAGTTTTTGACACGTTTCTCAAATACGACGCACGTATGATAAGAAAAAACTGTTCCAATCTATTATCTAAATATGAGAATAGAACTAGAACATAAAAACTACCGCTATCGATGCGTATTTAATTTACAATAAGCAAAATAAATTTCCATAACAATCTTTATTGTATGAACATCGGCCATTTCTCGGCAACTCTCGGTTCGTTTCGTTTCGGTGTAAAGTAATCTAAATTATGTTTGTCATGTTGGTATACAGTTATTTCTACGTGTTTTTATACGAAGTAAAATAAAAAGTGATATCCTCCTCAACCTTAGTCTATAGCCCATACGAGTGACTTATGCCGTATATGACTTATCAATCAAATTAATATTATCATATTATTTATAACATGTATTTTGTTGTTTATTTCTTTTTGAGTTATATTATTCAGATTGACTTTCACGGCTTCGGCAAACATTGCCATGCCGGGGAACGGGCTGCCGAGACGGGCCAGAAATACAAAGTGGATAGTAAGTTATAAAAAAGGTGCATGTTCAGATATTTTTGAGCGACCTGATGAAAATAAGCAAATGTACAGTCAGCAGTCAGCCAAATATCGTAATTTAACTTTGTTGCCATAGAAATAAGGATGTGCTACGATATAATGGCGAAATATTGAGAGACCAAAGCGGCAGCTTCAGTGGCTCGGACACTTAGAGATCCATTATACCACATATTAGAGGACCGTTGGGACAACAAAATGGGAGATGCCCGAGTGGACGTCCTAGGTACCGCTGAAACGACGTAGTTGCTCCAGACCTGCTCAACCTCCCCATACAACCATTTCCAGTCGCCATTACGACGCGGTGTTGACACATCTTGTGTCGACACCGTCTGTTTCGGTCACAATTCCAGTCGCAGAGTCGTCGCCGTGTCGACACAGTTACCAGAAATGGGGAAGGGTCGACACATGACACAAAGTGACATAAAGTGTGGTCGCCGTGTGCACGCATTGTTTCGAGTTTGCGACTACTTTATGCCAAAATCATTCGTTCATTCGTTCATTTTGTTCCTGTCAAATGGAAACTGTCAGATGGAAAAATACTTAAATAAAAATAAGTGACATTAATACGCCATCTCTAAAACGGATTACAAGACGTAATTATATATTGTTTGCATTTATATTACAATAGGACTTAAATTATTATGGGGAATTAAACTGCTCGAGTGATTTGATAAACTAAGTGTAATATTATCAACGCGCCACCACATTGTTTTAGTTTAGCCGGAAATGAAATTGTTTACTTCTTAGTGTCTGTGTTCATAACTATATTATTTGAAGCATTTTTAGTACTTCGATGCGTATACTATACTTAAATAACAGAAATAACGCTTTACATACTACGAAACTTGTTGATTATGATGTATAAATATGGTTCAAGGCTGAGAAATATTGCAGTCACAAAGTACATAGTCGCAATGTTTCGACTTTGTGTCGACTCTGTGTTGACACATGACACGCGCTGTCAAAAGTAATAACAAAGTTACTGGTATGTTACTGGATTTGCAAAATGGCTCCTTGTGTTGATTTGTTTTCAGATATTCTCAAAGTGTAAAAATGCCGTGGTCAGAGATGGGCATTAATCGATTAACTGTTTATTCGACTAATTAATGGAATAAAAAAAGTTAATTCTCAAATTTTAATCGCGATTAGTTTAGTCGACCTAACATAGATTGAAATTGAATTAATCTGAATATTAATCGAATAAATTATCGATTAAATCTCGATTGAAAGTTGACAGGGGGCCATTTTTGTACGTAAAAATAATAGAAATGTCTTGCATGCAGATGGTAGCAAAACACTTTGTCATAAAAGTCGAGATGGGTGTCGATATATAGGTTTTAGGGAGTGCCGATTTCGAAAATAATGACCATTTTGGAATCCGAAATGGCGGCCATGCACTGTGTCATAAAAGTCGTCATGGATGTCGTTTTATACGTTTTAGGGGGCCCCAATTTTGAAAATGATGACCATTTTGGAATCCAAAATGGCGGCCATGCACTATGCCATAAAAGTCGTCATGGGTGTCGTTTTATAGGTTTTAGGGGGCGCAGATTTCGAAAATGATGACCATTTTGGATTCCAAGATGGCGGCCATGCACTATGTCATAAAAGTCGTCATGGATGTCGTTTTATAGGTTTTAGGGGGCCCCGATTTAGATTTAGATTTTGTTTAAATCGCCTCTCTTGTATGATAAACATTGTATATAACATCCCCACCTTCTAAATTTATCACTCATACCCATATTCATTACATTATTTTTACATTACGGAAAAATCCTTTGGCCATAAGCCCCAGGATTTTCCCTTCCAGGGCGACCCCGGTAGTGTAACGGTGCGTGTAACGAAGCGTTACACTATCGACCTTCATACTATTTCTGGCACCATACAAATTCTAAATTCCCTTTTGAAATTCAAATCCTATTCCAAATTCCATTCAATGATTTTTATTTTCAGTTCGATCACATACTCTGATCGATAAACATCATTTAATCTAACAGACTGTACTTCCCAAGTTTCTAAACACGACCGTTTAAGTGTGATTTTTATTAGTAAACGTAATAATTCATAAGTGCGTGCAGTTCAGTATAGTGCTCGTTTTGTGGCCCTGCACACCTTCCAGATATATATCTACATCATCACCAAGGCACATATTGTAAGTTATTTGATTTCTAACCTTCTGAATTACGAAAGTGTTTTTATACATACCTATCTGTTAACACGTAACCTGTATTGTTACAGGTGCCTTTTTATTTAAATAATAAATACCCCTCATCGCTCTGGATCCTGCCTTTTCATTCCCATCATCCCCGTGAGGCTCCTCTACCTGCCCCCTCACAGTAAC
The DNA here is from genome assembly GCF_910591565.1 of Cydia splendana. Taxonomy (NCBI): domain Eukaryota; kingdom Metazoa; phylum Arthropoda; class Insecta; order Lepidoptera; family Tortricidae; genus Cydia; species Cydia splendana. The sequence continues at coordinate 5,805 of NW_026946836.1, read as the reverse complement.
AAGGCGGTTCTAATGGTATTAAACACAAAGTGTAATCTAGGCAGCTTTATGTGGAAATTGCAGGAAATTGACATTTTTACTTAGGCAGATATGTATTTTCAGTCAGTTAGGGCTAGTCATTTTCTTTCAAAGTTTATGAAACTTACCTCGTTTATAACTGGCAACAAGGCGATTCTATTGGTATCAAACAGAAAGTGTAATCTAGACAGCTTCATGTGGAAATTCCAGAAAACTTACATTTTTACTTAGGCAGATATGTATTTTCAGTCAGTTTGGGGTAGTCATGTTCTTTTAATCTTGATCATTTTTACCTTGTTTACAACTGGTAACAAGGCGATTCTAATGGTTCTAAACACAAAGTGTAATCTAGACAGCTTTATGTGGAAATTACGGAAAATTGTAATTTTTACTTAGGCAGATATGTATTTACAGTCAGTTTGGGCTAGTCATTTTCTTTCAAAGTTTATGAAACTTACCTAGTTTATAACTGGCAACAAGGCGATTCTATTGGTATCAAACACAAAGTGTAATCTAGACAGGTTCATGTGGAAATTCCAGAAAATTTACATTTTTACTTAGGCAGATATGTATTTTCAGTCAGTTTGGGGTAGTCATGTTCTTTTAATCTTGATAATTTTTACCTTGTTTACAACTGGTAACAAGGCGGTTCTAATGGTACTAAACACAAAGTGTAATCTAGACAGCTTTATGTGGAAATTACGGAATGTTGTAATTTTTACTTAGGCAGATATGTATTTTCAGTCAGTTTGGGCTAGTCATTTTCTTTCAAAGTTTATGAAACTTACCTTGTTTATAACTAGCAACAAGGCGATTCTATTGGTATCAAACACAAAGTGTAATCTAGACAGCTTCATGTGAAAATTCCAGAAAATTTACATGTTTACTTAGGCAGATATGTATTTTCAGTCAGTTTGGGGTAGTCATGTTCTTTTAATCTTGATAATTTTTACCTTGCTTACAACTGGTAACAAGGCGGTTCTAATGGTACTAAACACAAAGTGTAATCTATACAGCTTTATGTGGAAATTACGGAATGTTGTAATTTTTACTTAGGCAGATATGTATTTTCAGTCAGTTTGGGCTAGTCATTTTCTTTCAAAGTTTATGAAACTTACCTCGTTTATAACTGGCAACAAGGCGATTCTATTGGTATCAAACACAAAGTGTAATCTAGACAGCTTCATGTGGAAATTCCAGAAAACTTACATTTTTACTTAGGCAGATATGTATTTTCAGTCAGTTTGGGGTAGTCATGTTCTTTTAATCTTGATCATTTTTACCTTGTTTACAACTGGTAACAAGGCGGTTCTAATGGTACCAAACACAAAGTGTAATCTAGACAGCTTTATGTGGAAATTACGGAAAATTTTAATTTTTACTTAGGCAGATATGTATTTTCAGTCAGTTTGGGCTAGTCATTTTCTTTCAAAGTTTATGAAACTTACCTCGTTTATAACTGGTAACAAGGCGATTCTATTGGTATCAAACAGAAAGTGTAATCTAGACAGCTTCATGTGAAAATTCCTCAAAATTTACATTTTTACTTAGGCAGATATGTATTTTCAGTCAGTTTGGGGTAGTCATGTTCTTTTAATCTTGATAATTTTTACCTTGTTTACAACTGGTAACAAGGCGGTTCTAATGGTACTAAACACAAAGTGTAATCTAGACAGCTTTATGTGGAAATTACGGAATGTTGTAATTTTTACTTAGGCAGATATGTATTTTCAGTCAGTTTGGGCTAGTCATTTTCTTTCAAAGTTTATGAAACTTACCTTGTTTATAACTAGCAACAAGGCGATTCTATTGGTATCAAACACAAAGTGTAATCTAGACAGGTTCATGTGAAAATTCCAGAAAATTTACATGTTTACTTAGGCAGATATGTATTTTCAGTCAGTTTGGGGTAGTCATGTTCTTTTAATCTTGATAATTTTTACCTTGCTTACAACTGGTAACAAGGCGGTTCTAATAGTACTAAACACAAAGTGTAATCTATACAGCTTTATGTGGAAATTACGGAATGTTGTAATTTTTACTTAGGCAGATATGTATTTTCAGTCAGTTTGGGCTAGTCATTTTCTTTCAAAGTTTATGAAACTTACCTCGATTATAACTGGCAACAAGGCGATTCTATTGGTATCAAACACAAAGTGTAATCTAGACAGCTTCATGTGGAAATTCCAGAAAACTTACATTTTTACTTAGGCAGATATGTATTTTCAGTCAGTTTGGGGTAGTCATGTTCTTTTAAACTTGATCATTTTTACCTTGTTTACAACTGGTAACAAGGCGGTTCTAATGGTACTAAACACAAAGTGTAATCTAGACAGCTTTATGTGGAAATTGCAGAAAATTGACATTTTTACTTAGGCAGATATGTATTTTCAGTCAGTTTGGGCTAGTCATTTTCTTTCAAAGTTTATGAAACTTACCTCGTTTATAACTGGTCACAAGGCGATTCTATTGGTATCAAACAGAAAGTGTAATCTAGACAGCTTCATGTGGAAATTCCAGAAAATTTAAATTTTTACTTAGGCAGGCAGATATGTATTTTCAGTCAGTTTGGGGTAGTCATGTTCTTTTAATCTTGATCATTTTTACCTTGTTTACAACTGGTAACAAGGCGGTTCTAATGGTACTAAACACAAAGTGTAATCTAGACAGCTTTATGTGGACATTACGGAAAATTGTAATTTTTACTTAGGCAGATATGTATTTTCAGTCAGTTTGGGCTAGTCATTTTCTTTCAAAGTTTATGAAACGTACCTCGTTTATAACTGGCAACAAGGCGATTCTATTGGTATCAAACACAAAGTGTAATCTAGACAGCTTCATGTGAAAATTCCTCAAAATTTACATTTTTACTTAGGCAGATATGTATTTTCAGTCAGTTTGGAGTAGTCATGTTCTTTTAATCTTGATCTTTCTTATCGTGTTTACAACTGGTAACAAGGCGGTTCTAATGGTACTAAAGACAAAGTGTAATCTAGACAGCTTTATGTGGAAATTGCAGGAAATTGTCATTTTTACTTAGGCAGATATGTATTTTCAGTCAGTTTGGGCTAGTCATTTTCTTTCAAAGTTTATGAAACTTACCTCGTTTATAACTGGTCACAAGGCGATTCTATTGGTATCAAACAGAAAGTGTAATCTAGACAGCTTCATGTGGAAATTCCAGAAAATTTACATTTTTACTTAGGCAGATATGTATTTTCAGTCAGTTTGGGGTAAACATGTTCTTTTAATCTTGATCATGTTTACCTTGTTTACAACTGGTAACAAGGCGGTTCTAATGGTACTAAACACAAAGTGTAATCTAGACAGGTTTATGTGGGAATTACGGAAAATTGTAATTTTTATTTAGGCAGATATGTATTTTCAGTCAGTTTGGGCTAGTCATTTTCTTTCAAAGTTTATGAAACTTAATTCGTTAATAACTGGTCACAAGGCGATTCTATTGGTATCAAACACAAAGTGTAATCTAGACAGCTTCATGTGAAAATTCCAGAAAATTTACATTTTTACTTAGGCAGACATGTATTTTCAGTCAGTTTGGGGTAGTCATGTTCTTTTAATCTTGATCATTCTTACCTTGTTTACAACCAGTAACAAGGCGGTTCTAGTGGTACTAAATACAAAGTGTAATCTATACAGCTTTATGTGGAAATTACGGAATATTGTAATTTTTACTTAGGCAGATATGTATTTTCAGTCAGTTTGGGCTAGTCATTTTCTTTCAAAGTTTATGAAACTTACCTAGTTTATAACTGGCAACAAGGCGATTTTATTGGTATCAAACACAACGTGTAATCTAGACAGGTTCATGTGGAAATTCCAGAAAATTTACATTTTTACTTAGGCAGATATGTATTTTCAGTCAGTTTGGGGTAGTCATGTTCTTTTAATCTTGATCATTCTTACCTCGTTTATAACTGGTAACAAGGCGGTTCTATTGGTACCAAACACAAAGTGTAATCTAGACAGCTTCATTTGGAAATTTGATCGTATTTGTAAGGCTGCCTTTTGTGAAGTTAACTGCCTATGTAATTGTTGCAATATTTTTCCTATTTTATCTCATACATTTAGCCAGGACATCAGAAAAGTCATTATTTGCTTTTTAGGTTTGTCCCTGACCTTGAAACCGTATATTTTACTGTTTTGTATAATTTATAAAACTCGACTTCTTTATTAGGTCGGGTTATCATAGGCAGATAACTTTAGGCTGCTAACTTCACACTCGTAGGAATGGCCGCGCTGCGGCTGTCGCTCCAAAGTAATACTGTAATCGCTCAATAATGTTTTCAATTTTAGCTTAAGGACTCAAAGTACAATATTGTTTTCATATCTCATGCTCTGAAAGTGGGTCGTTGTTGTTCTAAAAAGTGCGCAGAAAGTGATACGTTTCTGCTCTAGTGCAGAAAAGTGGTGTACTCCTCTGCGTCCCCGTCCCACGAGCAAACTGGGTGGAAACAAAATGGAAAAATAGTGTCTTTATTTCCCCGCTTGGAACAATTGATAATTGTTCAATTTTACTAATCCCGTATTGAATTTTTTTCATCGAAAATGATGTAAGTAAATTATTAAAATAAAATTATTCTTGATTTCTTATGTTGAATTGTATTTCCTCGATTACATAAGACGGGAACCAAAAGGAATACACCAAAAATATTTTTTTTAAACCTTTCACTTGCGTAAATGAGCAAAGGCAGAATCTTATACAGCCACAGTTAAACGTTTGTACGTTATTAAATAGGGTTTAAAGTTAAGCACTATATTCATGAAAATCAAATTAAAATACAAGATAAAAATGGCTTATTTCACTCATCAATTGTTATTTAAAACATATTTATATTCATAAAATATTTTGAGTGCGGTAGTGTGTTACGGCTTTTAGAACGAAAAAGCAAAAAATTAAAAAGTAAGAGGCAATCCCGCTGATTGTCATACTACATATTAATAATGAACAAATCATTTTAAAATACTGCAGTTTGTTAAAATATGTGTTTTTTCGTCTATCTAAATAAATCTAAATGTTTTTCGCTAGGGGTTATTTATCTTCACACATGTAAAGTGTCCGATTGCAAGTAAGTCCTAAGGAAAAAATCATGGCGGTAAGTCTATTAGGTAAGTAGTTGAATTACTGAATTTGCAATATTGTCTTGTCTTGTTTGGTTTCCTCGCATTCGATATGAAAAGTAGAGTGTTTAACTCGGGTGAAAGGCACCATTTCCGTCTCGGACTATTGGCGCTCTCACTGCGTTCGAGCGCCAAACTACCTCGACAGAAATGGGTGCCTTTCAACCCTTGGTTAACAATCTACTATTGAATTGGCAATAAGCGAAGTTACCGACAAAAAAACATGTTTGTGCTGGAGACTTAATAGACCGCCCATGCCAACCACGGTTATTCAATAATAAGTTCAATTTAAGTGTGCGTAAAGATTACAATCGTTTGAACTGGTTCAAAACCTTATTATGAGGTAACGACTGGGTTTTTATTTCGGTTACCGGTAACCGAGGTTAACTCGATCTGATACGGTTACCGAATCAAAGTGTTACCTTATCAGACGGTTACCGTTATGGTAGGGGTTTTTATAACCACTTTTAAAATAACCCTATGAAAAACCCCGGTTAAGGTAACCGGTTCCGGTCCCTGAGTGCAACTAGTTTTATTACCCGCGCTAGATTAGATTGACGCGCTAATCTTGTACCTCGGCAGAGGGGAAATAGTGCGAATGCCGCCTCCCTTCCGTGTTGCTCGAAGCTCCTCACAGAGATTAAT